>NC_092807.1:116606263-116913368 GCF_040954645.1 Diabrotica undecimpunctata | reverse complement strand
TGAATTTTGATACATAAATGTTCACAAACATAAAAGTTATAGCGAAAATTAAAATTTTAAATTTCCACTTTAACACCCTGTATCTTTCTTAATATTAACATTTTATTAAAGCAATTTGGCTTAAATCGTAATATTTTAAAGTGTAGAATCTACGGTTTCTTTTTGTACAATTACTTAAGGACCACCCTGTATATATATATATATATATATATATATATATATATATATATATATATATATATATATATATATATATATATATACAAATGCTATTATTTTGGCGTTTCAGCAAGGTCGCACTTGCCATTGTCAAGTCAGATAGTGGCGCTTCTCGCTGATGCTTGAAATTAACTGACTAACTGAGTTGGACAAAAAGGCCAACGAATTTTCCGAGTTTGAACTTGTATCAGCCCAAGTGTCTGATGAGGCAGGAAATGCTAAAATGATTCATAACACTTTATTGATACCGATTTGAGCACGGGAAGTTTAGCGAATTTGTCCTCCTAGGCCACATATTTGGCCATTTAATTCAACAAAGCGATAGCAGCTTTTGCTAAAAGATTTAATTTTTTACACATTTCGTATAGCCCAGAGGACAGAAAACAGTATCATTAAATCGTTTTCGTTTATGGTCGCCAAAGCAGGTGGTACCTCTGTACGCTAACCACTGCCGTGGTCAAGTTTTAGGAGACATTCGTTTAACTTTCTGAGTTTGAATTTGTATCAGCCCAAGTGTCTAATGAGGCAGGGACATGCTGAAATCATTCATAACACTTTATTTATACCGATTCGAGTACGGGAAGTTTAGCGAATTTGTCCTCCTAGGCCATACAATTGGCCATTTAATTTAACAAAGCGATAGCAGTTTTTGCTAAAAGATTTAATCATTTACATATATATATATATATATATATATATATATATAAACCCAAAATATATACAAGAAAAAAAGTACTTGTGACTCGTTTGGAAAAAATATATAAATATCTTTTGGATGGGTTGCTCTCTTTACCACTTCTAAATTTAGAAAAATCTTTTAGAAGTTAAATATGCTAGCGTGTGTTTAAAAATTAAGATATAAATAAAAATATATTGTACTCCAGTGAAGAGTGCATTATAGTAATCCAAGTAATTTCAAGAACTGTTAATACTCAATTGATTTGAAATGACAAATGGAAGTATCAGCATTTTACGAAACAATAGACATTGAAAATAAAAATGAGGTTTCGGGATTTTCCTAATATTAAAATTTATTTAGCGGTTGTAACTGCAGATAAGTAGAAAAAGTTAGAATATTGGTAAGAAATATTTACATAAATTGTTTAGAATAAGACAGTTGGACAAATTGTTTCTAGGCAGCCAAAAACAACAGATTTAGATTTTGGTTATTCCAAATTTTTTTGATCTGAGATCAAAAAAACGGCCATAGCTTAAATCCGGTATTCTTCCACAGGTGACTTCTGGTGAATGTAAAAATATAACTCCTATTAATTTCCGTTCCCGTTATGTAGGAAAAAAGAAGAGAAAAATAAACCAAGGTATGTAAACTTGTAAAAAGTGATAAAGTTCGCACAAGAAATTGGTTTGGTCCTGACAAGAACGTAATGATACGACGTCCTTGGGTCAATTTTAATAATTATATAGTTTTCGCAAGTAAGAATCGAAATAAAATTACTAGACAATAGTTATTTGAAATATTTGTGCAACATATGGAATATTTATTAATGAAAATGGAAGGAAATGTAAAAATAAAATCTAATATAAAAATGTAACAATGGATATTCTAAAATAACCGCATATATTTATTTTGACAGTGACTTATCATGCCCAATTAAGATGGAATGCAAAATTAACAAACCGAAACCATAATTCCAAACAAAAACCCAAAACTATTGTACTCAAAATGAACTAAAATTCTTGGAAAAACTAAACTAAACCCTAAATAACACTAGAAATCCTAAGATTTCCTACTTGGTGAAACTAAATTCAAATTTTTACAACTGTGCTTTCTAAAACTTGCAAAGCAGACAGATTGATAGATTAATCGGCAAGGAAATCTATAATTTGAATTCCAAATGCCATTCATATCGGTAAAAATTATAAGTGAATTTATTTTCTGGTACTCGAAATCGAGTAAAGAACTAAAACAGAAGAAAGACGGTATTAGATTTATTTTTGATGTAGAGCATTCTCAAGCCGCTTATACGTATTTCAACCTCATTAGATCTTATCAGAACGACATATGCAATTGTTTTGAATCGAAACCAAATCTCTCATGTCATAGGAAAATAATTTATAAAATAATTATTTACAAACGTTACAACGCCATCTGATAACATCACTAGGAATTCTAAGATTTCCTACTTGGCGAAAATAAATTTACATTTTTACCACTTTGGTTTCGAAAATTTGCAATGCAGACAGATTGATAAATTCAGTTAAATCGAAATTAAATCTAATACCGTCTTTCTGGTATGGTATTTTACTCGGTTTCGAGTACCAGCACGAACACCAGAAGCTAAATTCACTAAAAATGTTTACCGTGATGAAAGGCATGTGGAATGTAAAATTATAGATCCCTTTGCCGACTAATTTATTTGGTTTCGATTCAGAGCAACTGCATATGTCGCTATGATGAGACCTTATGAGGTTAAAATACGTATAAGCGGCTTGCGGATGCCCTGCATAGAAATTAAATCTAAACCTGTTCTATAATCTAAATCTTTCTGTTAAACCCTAAATATTTCACATCATTTTAGTACCTTTAGTACTAGTGTGTTCTCTCTTAAAAGTTTCGACCAAAAGTAACCGGTATAACCGGTAAGTTTCTAAATAGGTAATAAGTATTGCTCTACTCTTAGTGATTGAACGTTATAATTATTTATTTTTAATTTACTTAATTTTTAAATTTTTTAAGTGACGGACCGGTACATTACTATAACCAACACCAAAGAGATCCTGAGTGGATTATGGGAGACGATCTTAGTATAAAATATTTATTTTTTATGTTATGTTCTGGAAATCTGGAAAACTGCGAGTCACACTTAGGGCCAACATACCAATAAGCCTCAAAAGAAAAGTATTTGACCAATGCGTATTACCGGTCATGACCCATGACCGGGCGGAAACTATGATTCTTACCAAGACTACGGCTTCAAAATTGAGAGTGGCACAGAGACAAATGGAACGATCTATACTGGAAGTGACGTTGCGGGACCGAATAAGAAACGAAGATCTGCGAAGAAGAAGAGTATTGCTGATGTTATGGAACGCATAGTGGAACTTAAATGGAATTGGGCAGGCCATGTAGCGAGAATGCATGACTCACGATGGACGAGTAAAATTACACATTGGAGCCCAAGAGCAGACAAACGTAGAAGAGGAAGACCACCTACACGTTGGGCTGACGACATCAGGCGTATCACGAAACATTGGCAACAAAGAGCACAAAATCTCAAAGAATGGAGGGGTTTAAGGGAGGCCTATGTCCAGCAGTGGACGTGATAAATGAAGGCTGGGTGATGATGATGATGAACATTTCTGAATACGGAATTTTCTTTCCGTGTATAAGTACTCGAAGCAGAACCCATCGCTTACCCTTACCCTTAGAAAGGTCAATAAGCAGTTCTAATTGCATATTATTAACAAATAATATATGGATATAACCAACAAAATTTTGGTAAATTAATAAACGTTCTAATATCTGAAGTCTTAGTAAAGGCATACGTAATTAAAAAAAGAATTGTAATATGTACTTTTATTTTAAATTACGATATAAGTATGAATGGTTTTATTTATACTCTTTAGCTATCCTTTGTTGTCTTAATAAAAATATAAGACATAACACAATGAGCTCAAAGTAAATAATAAACATAAAATGCCAAATAAGGCCAAAATAAAATGACAAATTAAGCTTATATGAATCATTGAGATGCAGATGTGATCACTAAAGACGTAAAACTACCGTTTATTGTGTTTTTAATACATATGTGAGAAATATGGAATAAGATATTTGGTAATAACATTTGATTTCAATACTAAATAAGATTCATAAAAAAGAAATTGTATTGTAGAATAAATATGTAATTTTAGCAACTAGAACAGTTTTCTTTAGTTCGATTATATTAAATACTTTTCTGAAAATTTATGTATGTAACGAAAATAGCACTTACCGCTTTATCTCCTAATTGTTCAACTCTACAGTGAAGAAAAGCTGTTTGTCCAACGGTGGTCGTGACATTTCGTGGTACATTAAATTCAAAATAAGGATATATGCTAATATTATTATTTAATAAATCTTCATCCATATTAGACACTACAGCTCCTGAAAAGAAAATAACATCTATTAGTTGATGTTCCTCAATTCCAAAATGTATTTATGTCAATTATGTGTCTTAACCATGTCAGGTTAATAACGAAATATATAGCTTGCATTTTGATTCAGTGATTTGTTATTAAATAAAGTCGGATTCATTGTCCTAACAAATATTGATATAGCATATCGAAATAACTGCGGCACCTCGGACGGATACTAATCCAAGGAATAATAATTTTTTTTTTTTTTAAAGAAAATATTTTTATAAATAAACAGATTTAAAAACGCGATTTAACAAGCTTTTACTCAATAACATAGCCTCTTCTTTTATATTTTTGTTATTATTGTGAATTAAAATAATCTTGATAGGTTACTTTTTAAACGAAAAGTATATATTCTTAGTACTGTTCTGAAACTATTTTTGTTGGGAATAAGCTACAATTTAAGTTTAAAATAAGTTTATTTTTGACACTTCGATTTCCACTTCGAAAATCAATATAAAACAACAATTTAAACAAATGTTGTTTTTTGATTGGTAAAAAATTCTTATAATAATTTAATTTTATTAACCTCATTCATTTTGACAATTCAGACTTATAAAATATATTTTAAAGTAGATGACTTTAAAATGATTTGCCAACATCATTAGTGTGCGTTACTGGAACGACTTTATGATAGTTCATTCGATTACATGAAATTAACTTTAACTTGTGATTTGTCTTTAAAAAGACAACCACATGTAATGTGGATGACAGAAAAATTCTCCAGTTATTTATTCCTTAGTAATTATATCCCGACACGTTAGGTATTTGATCTTACATTTAATTTATTCTCAACAAACTCCAAAGTCTAATTTTATATGTTGTTATTTAAAAAACAAAAATAATGTATCCTCGATATGTTATTGACTTACTATTAGCGGTACTTTCTTTTTATTGATTTACCCTTTTAATATAGGTAACCAGATCTTACGCATTCTGTCAAGAAATTTGCGACGAAAATGTCTCATTTCGCATAGTTAGAGCCGTTTCTTTGATTTTTCTCTTTTATCATGTGTTTTTTTTTCAGGACTATATTTATAACTTACAAGATCTTTCTATTAAACCATATGTTTATTTTTCAATGCGTGTTTACATATTTGAGATCTATCAAAATCTTTTTTCATATAAGATTGATGTTCAATTATTTTAACATTTAGTGGTCTTTTAAATTTATAAATAAGGAATTTTCACGAATAAACTTTGATCAAATAAAAGACAGATATCGAGCACAGTTTATTGATTAATTCTTGCCCAAGTACTTTAGCTTCCTAGAGCTTTTTCAGGGGCATCCGAAATAAGCTAAACGTTTTTTTAACTGAAGAAAAAAATAATCAACTTCGATAAAAAACTCGAAGTTGATAGTTTATTCGTAGTTCGAAGATAAAAGTTCATAAAAAAAAGTTGCAAAGCTAATTTGCTATTTACTAAGGAATCACTAATAGGAAAATTTTACTGTCATCATTGCATGGCGTTGTCTTTTTGAAGACGGATCACATGCTACGATTTTTTCTGACGCATATTCTTAAGTTACAGTTGATTTTATTATAATCGAATGAATATCTTCGATCGATAGAACAATAAAGTCGTCCCAGGAACGCGACGATATTGGCAATATCATTTTAAAGTTATCTGCTTTAAAATACAAAATATATGTCTGAATTGTCAATATGAATGAGTCAGATAAAATTAGAAGAATTTTTCACCAAGTAACAAAAAACAAAATTTGTTTAATTTATTAATGTTTTGTATTTTAAGAACGATTTCTGAAGTGAAAATCAAAACGTCAAAAATAAATTCATTTTAAACTTAAATTTTGGCTTATTTCCAACAAAAATAGTAATTGTGTATATGTTCTTTTAATTATACTCTACTTTTTAGTCTTCTACGTAACTAACATACAGACAGAAAAATAGTTATCTCCAATTGAAACTTACTGAAACATCACTAGACAATCTTAACATACTGTTCTTAAAGTCGTTTTCCTAAATGTGAAATAAGCGTTTAACCACGTCTTTTTTCATTTTATAACTGAACCTCTAAAGAAAAGTTGTGTCTGCTTCAACCTGTCAATAGACAAAAGCGACATAGTTTCCAGCAGGTAGTTTATACACACTATAAATGGCAACACTGTGCGCCGTCGACTTTTTACGAATCTGCTTCGTTGACCCGCCGCCAATAATTTGTCAATATACAGTGGTTGTTTAAAGCGCTCACAGCGTAGATCTTTAATTTAGTCACTTTAGTTTAATCACATTATTAAAAACTGATAGAAATGCTCCGCTTTATAAAGGTCTGTGTATTTTTATTTTAAATATTAACTAAATATTAATCTGATTTAATTTAATAAAATTTATGATCATATTGTAACAAGAGCAATTTCTTTTGTTTTTACGTTTTATGAGACAGTTTAATAATTGAAAGCCTTATTGCTATATAATAACAAGCCATATTTGTTTATTTTCTGGATATTTGGATTAATCTGTTAAAAAATATAATGCTAAGCCACAGGGTAAGTAGTTCCGCAATCAAATCACAGATGGTAGTACAGGAACCGTATCATTTTATTGCACAGTAGTGTTTCTGTGAAATATTTTATGCAGATAGTGACAAGCCACTTTCTAATATGTGTTTTTTGTGAAAATATGGAGCAACTAGATAGCACAAATAGCAATAATGATGGAAAAAGTGATCCAAAATTAGACGATAGTGATCAAGATTAAAATTATGATCCAGATTCAACGGTAAGCGTATTTTTTTGAAGTGTGGCTTATCATATTCTTTTTTTTTTTTAAATATTTTAATAACTATTTTACGACAACATCTTCCGTTTTTATTGTGCAAACTTGTAAAAATAATAAGAATGGCAACAACCATCATTATAAAAATTTATTATTATGATTTTTACTTATGTTTGTAGTACATTTTTCTTTGTTAAACTTATCGTGTAGAATTTAGTGTGGCTTGTCATTATATAGCATATTGAAAATGATCTTTTTTTTGTCAGGGCGATTCGGAAAAATTTTCGAGTAAGAACATTTTTAAAGACAATAATCTAATGTAATGTAAACAAATCATCCCGTTGGCGAAAACAAAAATCATCTGAATACAAAAGAAACCAAAGAAAAGTAAAACGTAATAAGGGACAGGAATATTACAGTGAAAGTACAACGAAAGTGATGGGAGCTCGAGAAATTGGACTACCTTGCCTTTGTTTAAGGCAATGTGCAACAAAACTTAACGAAAATCGGGAAATTATTTTTACACAATTCTGGAATCTTGGGTCCTTTGATATTCAAAATTCATACCTATTTGGATGCATTAAAATTTGTAATAAAAAGCGACGTTATCCAAAAATAACTAAAAGGGCAGTGTCTGGAAGAAAATACTATCTGGAATACTATGTTATTGTCAATACAGAAACCATTAAAATATGTAAATCCGAATTAATGTCCATTCATGGTCTTCACCGAGCTAGAGGTAGAATAAATAATATTGTATCGCAATTAGCTTTAGAAAAAATGTGCCCAAAATGGATGGTCGTGGAAAACATAATCATGAACTAAAGAAAAAAGCGATGAAGCCATTCAGTATGTTAAAGACCATTTTAACCTTATTTCTAAGTATCAGAGTCACTGTAGTCGATCTGATAATCTGGGAAAGACTTATTTAAATAGTGATATGTCAGTAACTCGCTTATATGAAGAGTTTTATGTTCCATGGTGTAAACATACGGGTATACCATCTGTTTTTGCATCGACATATAGGAACATCTTTTGTACCGATTTTAATATAGGTTTTAAGTTGCCAACACCTCCAACTAGAAGCAGCAAAAGTTAAGAGTGATGACGAATTAACAGCTTCTTTGACGACAAATTTAAATGTTCACAAAGCACTGCCAAATGCAATGCAGGACTTGCTAAAAACGGAAACTGCTGATGCAAAAACCAAGGATAAAAAATTACTTGTAACATTTAATTTACAACAGATCCTGGCAGTACCGAAACTGACTACATTTCTAGGTTTTTACTGCAGAAAAGTATGGCTTTATAATGTTGATATACATGATTGTGGTTCGGGAAAGGGACACATGTTTGTATTGACGGAAGGCACAGCTAAAAGAGGTAGTAAAGAAATTGAAAGGGCTGGAAGTTTAAAAAAATTACCCACCATTTCGAGGTCACAATAATGGAATAAAATGGGTTTAAACACATCAGTATACTACAACAGAATGCCAAAAGAGCGCCCAAAACTGACGACGGTAACAAACTTGATTTTTCGGGGGTGATTTCATTTATGTTCGACATTAATACTCTCAATGCTTGTTTTTTTACGTACGCTGTTAATGGTGCATACCAGAAAGTTAATTTATTAAAAAAAGGATGGCCGGCACTGCTAACGCTCGATGTGTTAACACTTAAATACAAACAGCCTGTCAACATTTCGAAAAAAAAAGATAGACAAGGTAAATAGAGGTAAAAAGACATGACTAGACATAAAAACTTTATTGCCATATATACCGCCCCTATATCACCATTATTATGAATCCCTTTAGCCTGACCAAAATGAAGATGGTGAAGCAGAATTGCTATAGTAACATAATTCTAGTGGGTTCTTGTATATCAAAAAGTGTTTTTGTCCTCTTTGTCATAGTATGACAAGACACATAAAAAATGTTAATTATGTGTTTTTAAATCAATGCAAATTTTATGTTTCTTTATAGTTTGCATTAAAGATTATTACCTAATTCTGTTAATTAAACCAGTCATCTGTAGAGTTAATACGTTTCTGATTTTATAATTTTTATTTAAACTTTAACACTGATTTACTCCCGATCACCATTTTGTGGCTTATCATTATATAACAATAAGCCCTTCAGTTGTAAATGTCTGCAATGCTTTTAAAATTTTGCTTAATCAATAATTTTTAATAAAAACTAGAATAAAAGGTATTTTGTTCTTTTAAAATTTGATTTTTTCAATGAGTACCCAATATATAGATTTAAGGACATCAATCTCTGTTAACTGAATTTTACTTTATTTAAAATAATATGGTGAAAATCCAGGCTAACTGTATTTTACCGGTTAAAAATGTAACGAACCGTCACGGTCTCTCAAACATACTGGCACTCTAAATCATTCCAATAATCGAACGTCTGCACTGCCATTTAACCGAACATCTGAGTGACGTAGACAAAGTACATTTCAAAGAATTATTTGTTTTGAAAAGCTGAATCCAGTAGTACAGGCAATTTCAAGGGGAAAATTTGAGTTTGCTATTTGGCAAAGAATATAAAGAACGAAACGAAACAAAGAATATAAAGGCAAAATCTAGGATTAGGTGATTATTTGAGTTTTAATAAAATTAGTTTATTAAATAATTATGAATTAAATGGAGTTTGTAAAACAAACAGTAATCGCCTTGTGTTATTATTGTTACTGTAAAAAAAATCTACTATAATCTATTATACAGGGTGTGCAGAGCAGAAAATCTCCTGACAAACGAAGACCGGACATTCCTCAGATAATTTTAAGAGAATTTAGCCCAATTCACCTAAGTCAATTCGCCCAGTCCGAAAATTAATATTTTTTGCACTAGTTGGCTTTGATCTATCAATAGAAGTATAACCTACGTTTTTCCGTCAAACTGTTGTTAGTTCACGAAGTTTATCTTTTAGTTTTTCACTTTACGGCATTTAAACAAAACAATTTTAATTAAACAAAAATAGTTTATACTATAGTCCATTTCCATTATATTAATAGCACATTATGTATGCAAATCCCTAAACTGTTGATACGGGTGACTCAATGAAAAATAGATATTTGTCAACAAGTTTACAGAAGTATATAGGAAAACAATTTTAAATTGAGTATGACCACCAGGTATAAAGGTTGAAGCAGAATAGAATACAATAGTTTTGAGGGTTACTAATCCCTAAATAAAGTTGCCAGTGTCGGAGTGATGGAGATTAACAGGTACTAATGAATTTGCAAGAAATGTAATATGTTTATTTTATTGGTTATATATAAAATAATTTGTGGCCGTAACAGGGGCCGATTTGTAAAAAAATAAATATTATTTTAATTAACTTCCATTTCAGATTCACTGCTTTCTTCAAAATCTAAGGAATCTTCAACTCCAATGTTAATTATTACCGGTTCCAGCATTGCATCAGTCATATTATCCAAATTCCGCATTTTATTTTCTTCCTTGTGAGCATGACTAGCAGCATTTTTCCAATTTTCTGGAGTTACTTTTGATAAGGAATGTTGTAATAATTGTTGTAAGTCTTCTAATTTAAAAGTTTTGTTGTTGCGTCCGACTTCACCCTTTACTTGAGACCATATATTTTCTATCGGATTCAGATCACAGTGGTATGGGGGTAAACGTAAAATAATTACATTACGGTTTAATGCCATTTCATCAATTATATATTTTTTTATAAGCTGCTTTATGTTGCCTTACAATAGGTAATAATTCCTTTTTTGTCGAATTCTCCTTGTACTCAATTGCGTGTTTATCCAACCATTCGATTATCTCTCCTTTTTTCCATGCCGTTGTTGGCAATTCTTCTGCTAGTCTTGAATGATAACTAGCATTATCCATGACTATGACAGAATTTTTGGGAATTAAATCCAACATTTGCTTAAAATATTCTTCAAAAACGTCAGCAGTCATTTCCTCGTGGTAATCTTTGGTTGATTTTGAGGCAAAACTTAATAATCCACCATTGACAAAACCGTATTCGTTTCCAATATGGGTTATTATGAGTCTGCGTTCTTTTCCAACGGGAATATTGTTTATTCCAGTAGATACCATCTTCGATGAATGCCTGACGGGAACTTTTCACATTTGTATTAACCCATAGATATGGTACAGTATGACCTTCATTTAGCCAAGTCTCGTCCAAATAAAAAATTGTTTTCCCTTCTTCTCGGTACTTTTTAATAGTTTTTAGATAATCTCGTCTCCAACATACAAAGTAATCTTTTTCAATTAAAACGGATTTTCTTCTATTCTTTTGCCAACGAAATCCCATCTCTCTCAATAGTCCCCATAATTTCTTGTTGCTGATGATTGGTAACTCTTCGTTTTCTCTAATTAATGTTTGGATTTTGTCCAATGTTGGAAACTCTTTGTTAAAAAAAATGAGTGGACGCTGCGTCTTATCATGTTTTTATGTATTTCTTCAATGTCCAAAGGTTTACTCCCTCCACTCTTCTTGGGAGATGAAACAGTTCGTCCTTTTCTTTCTTTTAGAAATCTATAAATTGTTGCTTCTCCAACCCCTGTTATATTTGAACACATGTTAACGATTTCACGAACATTACTTAAAGGGCGTTGATGTACAAGTGCATCGTGTACATTTAATATTATATTTTTCTCTCTTAGATTGAAGGCACCTTTAAAACGACACTTAACCGGGATAAAACCTGTTGTCGACGTCATTTTTAAATGCAAATAACAAAATATCGACACCAAAAACGTAGGTAGGTAAGACATGCACAATGTACATCTACAAACTAAATGGAAGATGCAAACAATTTCTAATTTATATTATTGGCATAAGCTGTAATGTGGCATAAAAACTACTTAAACTATCATTAGTGAAGCCTTATCAGTAATTTCAGGTAATCTTTCAAACAAGGTATTCTTTTTGTGTCAGGCGATAACTTGTATAGAAAACAATAATCACCTTTAAATTACTGTTTACATTAATTTATTTCGTGAAACATTGAATTCTCTCGTTAATCACCCGTGCATAATTAACAATAATCGTGTGGCATATATACCGACGTTTTTTACGCACAAAAAAGGTATAGTGAGATTAGTGGACACTTATTTTACAGAAGATTTTTTAAAAGATAATGAATTGTTGACGGGATCTTAAAATAATATTTTTTTTTTATTTAATTCAAAACAAGTATAGGGTGACGCCTATGGTTTTTTGACCTGTTGAGGATTTGAATACATAATGTGCTATCAATATGATGGAAAAGGACTATAATGAGGTATAGGCTGATATGCATTTAGTTTATGGCGAAATGAGGTGTAACGCTCGAGAAGCGCAATGTGGAAATGCTGAAAAATTTCCTAATCGTGAGCATCTCATTCCCAATCAGTCAACATTTAAAGCTTATATTCAATAAACATATAAATCTATTTTAATTATATATTTAAAGAGTCTACCAGTTCTCAGACCATTTTTCCGAAAATATTTGTTTTTTGAACCTTTTCTAGATTTGCGGACCAACGTTACACTTTATCACGTTATCGTTGAAAGTTTAAATTTTTAATACAACACTTTGAGTAACATCAACAATATTCGCGATATCACTTTAAATAAAGCCCTGTTGTAACAAAGCAATTAGTCTAGATCTGTCAAAATAAGATATCACGCTTTTAGGCATTTTTAAACAGCTTAAATCAAATTTAAACAATGTCTGAAATAACGTATAAATACGCGAATTAGTTAAATCTGACGAATGTTTGTTGAATGCAAAATGATATAAAAGCGATTAAAAATTTTCATTTAAAAACGTTTTACAATCAATCTCAAGAACAGTTTTGAAACCACCATAGGCGTAGATATATTATTTGTACGTATTAAAAACTTTTGGACATGTGTGTGTATAATGGTATATATTTATTATAAAATTTAAATTATAAAAACGGATAAAAAAATTTCAGAACGGTTTCGGTCTTATCAGAACATCCTCAGTGATAACATCTTAATGGTAATTGAAACTAACCACATAGTCAGGTCTAATAACTAAAGCTCGGATTTATAGGCAACAAAAATTGAAGAAAAAGGCGCATATATTGGCAAAGATTTTTATTAAAAAAGGCAGGAATATTAACATTTAGGCAAAATATAGGCAATAAAGGAATATAACTTATTATTTATTGTACAAAGTGAATTAACGTAATGTTAACTTAAGGCAGGTATATTTACACATCATAATCATAACATTAGTATAAATAAACTAGTAATTAAATAACTGTAAATTAATAATTAAACATTGTAACCACTTAAAATTTTATCATTAATAGAAACAACTAAATGTTTTTCAATATTTTCGGTCATAAAACTATGTCTTCGATCACTTAAAATTAATTTGTACATTGAAAACGAACGTTCGACATCGACAGATGTAATTCGAGCATATTTCAGAGCGGATAATAAATCTGGCATAATTTGAAATTCCTCGGAAAATGTCCCATTCAAAACTTTAGCAACATTAGATAAAAACGAAAAACCTTCATTCTTGTCGAAAACATATTTCATTTTTTTTTTTAATTAATTGACCGTTACTTCCAGGTGCCGATTTAATTTTCGTCTATAAATTATCTATTAATTTTACTGACTCACATAAATGTATCTCTTATTTTTCTAATAAGGTAATTGTGGTAACTATTAATTTATAATTGTCATTGATATAAGCGAGTTCCTGTTTCAATTTGGGATTTTTTAATATTTTTTTTTGCTTCTCGAATGGCTTCGGAAATATCATCATCAAATTCTGACATAACTAATTCTATTTCATTGCAGTGTTCAAAGTAAAAAAAAACTGCTTCGAGCCAGGTTCCCCACCTTGTAATAACTGGTTTAGGTGGCAAAGAAACACCGGGAAGTCTTTCTTTATATATTTGCACCCTCAACGGAGCCTTTACAAAAACTATTTTCATAAAATTTATAAAATTATTTACCAACGGAAACAGATTTCTTATTTCTTCAGCAATTCTATTTACCCCGTGGGCTACACAAGTGCAATGAATTAAATTAGGATAAAAAATCTTTAAATTAACAGCAGATTTTAACATATATGCCGCAGCATCTGAAAGCATTAAAACTATTTTATTCACTGGTATAGCGTTGGGTAAAAAGAGGTTTGTTAAACCATCTTGTATAAATCGACTATTGTTAAATTGTTTGTTTTTTCCAATTCTTTAACGGCAACTAAATAAGGTTTTCTCGCAAAGTTTTTGTTCAAAATTCCAATCATTAAATTAGCTATATACCTGCCGCATACATCTGTCGTTTCATCCACGATAATATACAAAAAATTTCCCTCTAATTCCCGCTTAATTTTTGAAATACATTCCACATAACATTTTTCCACAGTATGTTTTCTCAATGTACTCTCGTCCGGTAAGGATTTATTAAGATATTTTTCGAAAAAGCATTTAAAACTAGGGTTATTAACTTTATATAGAGGAATGTTGGATGCAATCATCATATGGCATAAGTTAAATTTAAATGCGTCTTCCTCCTGTTTTTTTGAACTGCTTAAACTATCCCGCAGAGATATTTGGGCTAACTTAGAGGAATTTAATTTTTCCAAATTACGTTTATGAAGTGGGGTTCCACAATGCTGGTCAATAAAGTACTTTTTTCTACTTGAAATCTGAGAATTAAAAAAAATAATTAGAATTCTAAACGCTTTAGAATTTAGTTATGTTGTGGGACGAGAAAAAATAAAATTTACCGATTTACCGCATGGTTTACAAAAGGCTCCATCTCCTTCTAAAGAAAGTTCCAAATAAGGTGCAATCCATAGCCTTAATTTAGATGTCATCTTTTCACACAAATGTCTAAAACGTTTTAAAACGTGTTCTTTGCTTTTCGGTATACGCAACAAAACTAAACTAGGATATAGCAATTTGTGACTAAACTCTGATACAGTAACCGACTGTACAACTGATAATAAACTAATAAAGCTTAGGGATTTCCAAATAGTTAACCCTGAAGTCTCGATCAGGTACATTTTCCTAGAAATCTGTTATATAAACAAACCATTGATATTTTATTATTGACCCAAAATTTTATTATAGAATGGTTTAGTAATAGAATAATATCATGGGTAGTACCATGAAATTTTAAAAAAGGCACAAATAGGCGGAATTCACGAAAAAAGGCAAAAAGTGCAAAAAACGATTATAATAGGCAAAATAGGCAAAAAAGGCATTTTGCCTATAATCCGAGCTTTACTAATAACCCATCAATAACCCTTACAATACATAACGAACTTATTTGATTTTGTAACGGTATAATTTGCGTACCACATTGGGAATCACTTATAGGGGGTTGAAAGTGGGGACTGAGCAATTAGTGGGCTGAGGATAGAGTAAGCAAACAAACCGAAACGTTTGCAAACAACCACTCTTGATTTGGTTAGAGGGCTGGGTCGTAAGTAAGTGAAAACAAGAGGGACTAGATGGGGTAACTACAAAGAAATCATAAAAATACACAAATGTTCTGGGCAACACACACAAGAAGATTCTTAAGCTATTTGAATTTAGACGCCGTTTAAAAGAATCTTTTCGCTGGATGGAAAGAAAGGCTTTTCTTTCCTAAAAAAATAGTTAAAGGTGAAAATCTTTTTAAAGGAAATATTTCTACAACTACTGGTTTAGAGAGAAACATAACATATTTATTGTTAATTCACATCAACAGTTATTACAAATAATATTAACCAAATTTATTAACACAACTTACAATGGCACTATTTGTAACGATTTACAACAAGCTCCAGATGTTGGGCGATACTTGTAGGAATTCAAATTATTATTAGAAATAAAAATATCTAGATTTTTCAACGGAACTTACATTGAGGTTAACTTTAAAAGGTTAAACAAAACAATTCAAATTCATGGTTACGAACCAGTTGTCAGAAAAGGATAAAATATATCAAAATGAAATATCAAAATATTTTGGAATATTAATTAAATTTTAAAATTAATTGCATTTAACTAATATCACAATCAGCTAATCCATAGAACTTATAATTTCATTATTTTTAGTTTGTCATAAAAGCAAATTTTTTCATTAATGAATATTGTCTATTTTTACTTAAAATTTTTTAACAAAAGGTATCTCATATCAAAATCCACAAGGAATCTACGTTCCTGTAGTTGGCTGTATACCATATATTAAAAAAATTTATTAAAATCCTTTGTAAAGGATACCTTACTAAAGGATTAAATATATACCTTTTACAAAGGATTTTAATAATTTTTTTTATTTTATATCACTCTGGCTGATGTATTTATTTAGGGAAAGTTTTTGGGATTGGAACTAGATCAAAACACTGCAAACAAACACAACTGTATCCCCACAACCTGAAAATTGGTCTGAAGTGACCAGGGAACGCAAATAGACAATTACTTGGAAGTTGGACACTGGTTCTCGCTTTGGATTATCCTGGATGACAATTAACTGCAATCTTCAAAACTCGCCCACTCAATTTCTTCTTTAAACCACGTGGACCTCTCAAATAGTTGGAAACGCCGTCTTACAAATCTCCCAGATAAAACAAAGCACGAACAAATCGGTGATTTACTTATCAAAAACTGCCAGATCGCATTTGAGTACAAATTCACCTTTCAAATTTAAAAAATTTGCCGGCTTTGAAGACTACACCTGCAAGCTATTTCTTCCGAATCTGCTTCCAAACTTAACTGTCCCTCTTCGTCTCGGTTTTCTGACCTTTTACCACCAAAATTGTAGAAATTAATACGTAAATATGACAATTATTTAATTACGCAGTTGAAATTTCTCTTAGATGTGTCGCAAAAACACTCGTATAAAAAAACTTCGAGGAATTTTTATACATAATAGCCAGGTGCGTACCAAATCTTATACAATAAATATTCGATAATTATAAGGTATAGATATAAAAGATATTTATGCTGCAATTTTAAACTTGATGTGACACGAGGTCGGTGTAAAAAATATCACTTTAAGGGAACATACAGAACATACTGATCCCCACTTAAAACAAGGACGTTAGTGTCCGATAAAAGATAACATTCAACTAACTTGAGTTGATGGTAATTAAAGATAATACGCCAAAGTATAGATTATTAATTTTTTTTTACAAACCAACTCTTCTTTTTAATAAACAAAACACTTTTTGCAATAAAAAAAACATACAGAAGTTAAAACACTTCACTATTGTATTTAGGTATATAGAAACATATAGTTAAAACTTTTATAAGTGTCGTCAAAATTTATACAGTAGCAGCATAACGTTTTCAATCTAATCAGATCATCTTCAGTGCCTTATGTACTTGAAGCTAACAATGAATTTGTGGCTATGACATCCATATATGGGTTTACATCTTTCCAAAATTAAATTATATGTTGACTCTAGGTCGATGACAATAGATAAATTTAATACTTGAGGAGCTACATGTCTCTCTGCTCGGTTTTTAACACGTGGTTCTTGTCAGTTAAGATAACACAGACCAACTTGAGTTGGTCTGTGTTTGGACAAGAACCACGTGTTAAAAACCGAGCAGAGAGACATGTAGCTCCTCAAGTATTAAATTTATCCATTGTCATCGACCTAGAGTCAACATATAATTTAATTTTTTAAAGATGTAAACCCATAGATGGATGTCATAGCCACAAATTCATTGTTAGTTTCAAGTACATAAGGCACTGAAGATGATCTGATTAGATCGAAAACGTTATGCTGCTACTGTATAAATTTTGACGACACTTATAAAAGTTTAAACTATATGTTTTTATATACCTAAATACAATGGTGAAGTGTTTTAACTTTTGTATGTTTTTTTAAACCATGGTATACAGCCAACTACTGGGATTTTCCCATTAATTTTTACTTTTTGTAATATTTTAAGAGTATTCTCAGGTTGTAAAGTCTTGATAAATGCAAGGACCATTACTATTTTTCCTTTGTTTTTGGAGTATATATTCGTTCTCAGACTTATTATAAAGGTAAGGTATATTTTCAATTAAAAAATGTTCTCAACTAAAAGTTAGAGGTTCTCTACAAATAATTGAATCTCGGTTTAATAAAAAACTTTTGTTTCCAAGAAAATAAACTAGGTCAATTTGAGTGTTGTAATATAGAAATTACAAAAAGTGGATACAAGTGTTGGAAAACTAAAGTATACTTGTTTAAGTCTATGCGGTTAATATAAAATTCGGCTTTTTGCTATAAGCTCGTTAAACTTTCACAAGAGCGTTTTAAACTTGAACAATGGAACTATAGAATATTTGCGTTTTATAAGCGAAACAAGCTAATTAGAAATTACTACTTTAGTAAACAGAAATAATAAAGCAGAAACTAAAGCTTGCATCATGTGATTAATGATATTCAAACGAGTAAATTACTCGTAAGTAAGATACAAAAGATACTTTATCCTATTTCTTTATATTGGTTATTATTTTCTTTGTTCATCATATTGATTATCGCATATCATATCGATTCCTGCAAAAGAATAAGGTTGTAACCATCATTTAAGATATTCTTTAGAAATAAAAAAAATATGTCAATATATCAATTTCTTTGATTTACTTTTTTTAGTAAAATACCTTTTTGCAGCATTAGACTTTTATTCACATAAAACCTTACATAAGGTTTGTGCGAGGAAAATAGAATGAGAAAACAATTATTTGAATATTGTCAACTGTCACAACATTAACAACACTGTCACAACATTAAGAACAATAAATTATACTACATTCACCCGTTTCTGTCTTTGAACAAAATCTTGCAAATATCTAGGTTTATTTTTAATACTTCTTGCTGATTTAGGGCTACATTGAAAATCTGAATTTTCCAATCAAGGTTTATGATTATCATCAGGTATAAAAAAAAGGTTATACTTGATTTGGATCTTAAACAGGAAAATTTTCTGTCTTATTTGGTATTTGGAGTGGAATTCTTTAGTCTATTATTCTCTTTTATTTTCATCTTCATCCTAATCGTAATTCAATAATTTTAGGTCACTTCTAGGAGCTAAATGTTTCGTTGTTAGATTTAAATTTAAGGAGAAACATTCTTTTTTTTTAAGTTTACTGTTCTCTACTTATAACTGAAATAAAAAAGTGATTTTTAAATTTTTAATAAACTTTAACCACTCTGATACTTTTGCACCCCTAAACCAATCTTATTTGGAAACGTTCCTGCTAGCTTAATATTTGAGCCAGCGAAATTTAAAAAAAAAAAACAGGTGTAGAAGTTACACTTCTATACACGCATTAGCCGTTACAAATTTATTTGGGAGTCAATCTGCACAATCATTACATATGTAATGCTATAGGTAAGACATAGCAGAAAGAATAACAGAATTAATAACAACTTACTAACAATTAATAAACAACATTTGACCTGTAATAGGAGTATAGTAAATGAAGGATTGAATCAATATTTTGATGAAAATGTATATTTTTATTTTCATATATGTATGAAAGGAGTTGAATGCAAAAATTTTTTTACACATACTCTGCAGTAAAATTCATTGCTTATTTTGTTATTAATATAAAAATACAATACAATACACTGCAACATAATTCAATATAATAACAAGTATTTAAAAATGACAATAATATACATAACTTTTCTACTTATGTTTAATTTACCATGTAATAATATTAATAAAAAAGTCCTCCCCGACTGGGAATCGAACCCCGGTCTCCCGCGTGACAGGCGGGGATACTGACTACTATACTACCGAGGACATGACACAAACGTATTTCAAAATTGACAGTTCTGGGTCATACAGTGATTTATTGAGATTATTATTTTGAAATACAAAAGACTAATATAATTATGAACATTTAATAAATAATACAAAACATATCACATAAATAATAATATTAATAAATATTTTATTATATATATAATATTATATGTATATATAATATTAAATATATATACAAAAGGAACATTTTTATATTCGAGGGAGGCAGAGAGAGAAAATATATCTTCTGTCTCTCTCTTACTCATTATCTTACATATGTAATGATTTCACAGATTCACTCCCATACAAATTTCCAACGTGTAGCGCGCGGATAGAAGTATAACTTAAAATAATAATAATAATAATAATAAGTAAAATAATTTTGAAATACCACAGTATTCTGCTAGTTTTTATCGAATTTATTACCATGATAGTAATTATTCAACTCTCAACTGCCTTAAATGGCTAAAATTTAAGGTGAAACAAATATTCTTTCAGAATTTCACTCTCCCCTACTTCTAACTACAATAAAAAAGGGTTCTGTTCAGTTTATATTAAACTTTGATCACCATGATACTTTTTCACCCCTAAATCAACCTTATTAATTGGAAATGTTCCTGCTAGCTTAATATGGCAGCCAGCGGAATTAATAAAAATTTATTTTGAAATACCACAGTGTTCTGCTAAGTTTTTACGAATTTATTACACTGGAGAACTATGCAATTTTTCAAGCGCTGATTCATATTATCGACCTCAACATAAATAATTCTCTTATAATCACTGTCTCCCTTAGTTCATTACAAACCATGAAACAATTGCATACCAGACATACTATTGCACTTCTTATAAAGAATGCACTATTTCAACTCTATGAGGCTAACCTAAAAGTTCAGTCAGATGTGTGATGGATTCCATCACACATCGGACTCCAAGGCAATGAAAAAGCAGATGTTCGCGCACTTGAGGCTATCGGCAGTGCCACTTCAGTTACAGTGAAAAAAGTGATAGCTGCGGACCTCAAACCTTTTTTTTTAAACAAAAGTTGTTAACTAAGTGGGAAAGTGCTTGGCAAGATTCGCAATCAGTGCTACGCAATATTAAACCTCAGACTAATTAAACATCTTGGTGTGATATTGATCTTAACCGACAACTGTTTGTCAAGTTAACCCGGTTGCGTATAGGTAGGTCACACGAGATTGACTTATAGTTACTTAATAGCTAAAACAAACCGTTCTTTATGTGATTTGTGCAACAGTGAAATAACCGTACATCATATTTTAATAGACTGCCCTAAATTTAATAAATAAAGACACACAAACTTATCATCTAACGAATTATGTAAAATTTTAGGTCCACATTGTAATATGATATTAATGTACTACATACCATATAATGTATAATGTATAGGTATAGCTAATGACCACTGTGGTTGATGCTATTAAAAAAAAACAAAAATAATATTTTTATTTTTGTAATAACTGTTTATGTGAAATAAAAATAAAAAAGTAATTTTTTTCCTTTAAACTAGGAGTTTAAAATTGTTTCTTTTAAAAAGATATTTACCCTTCTCCTTTCAAATTTTTTAGGAAAGAAACACCTTTTGTCTAAGCAGAAAGAGGATTTTTTTAAACTGCGTCCTAATTTTAAATAGTTTAGAAATCATCTTGTTTAGTTTTTGCCCAGGACATCTCTGTAAGTATTTAAACCTTATCCACGACAAAAACACGAGGAGTCGTTCGCAAACGTTTCAATTTATTTGCTTACTCTATCTCCAAGCCCAGTGATTGTTCAGTTCCTCCTTTCAACCCCCTATAAGAAAATTATAATTGTTACAATTTTGAGAAATTCCGAAAATAGTGTCCACTTTAATTTAGGATTTTTGAAAACTAAATCATCTCAACCAGTTAATCTTCCAAAATGTAATGTTTGTATATAAATGAAGTAAATTTAAAATCAACAACGAATAATTTCAAACAGGCTGGTTTACCAGGGGTTCAGTTTGTTACTTTTTACGTCATATAAAATATAAGCGGACGTTGTTTTAGTTATGTTGTAACTTACTTAAATTTTCATGCAAATCATTTTTAACTAGTAATCATTTTAAAGGATTTTTTAAGATTTTTAAAAAAGTTTTTATAAGTTCTTCACAATAAACTTCCAACACATTCAACACCATAGGTTTGGATTTATGTACCAGATGAATAAAAGTCTACTTTCGAATAACCAGAACTGTGTTAATACTTAGTTTACAATAATCATAAAAAACAAATATCGTTGTTTTGTATTCTTCACTTTATTTCCAGTTTTTCTGATAAAATCTAAAATGTTCGAGTTATTCGCGAAAAACCGTTTAAAAACATGTTTTTTTAACGTGCAATTTGCGAACTTTCAGTCGCAAATAACTCAAGAAGGGAAGCACATATAATCATAGGGTAAATTTTTATCCATGAGGTATTTTCTACGTTCTTTCAAAATTTCAAGCAAAGCGATGGATATAAAAAAGAGGTTTTCTATTTTTTACCGTCATATCCTGGACTATTACCGTCATATACTGGATTCAAAATTCAACATTTTGATTAAATATTGCTTTTCATTATATTTTGAGATCGTTTAGGCAATATCGGCAAATTATCAAGAAGGCTAACAACGGCCAAATCTAGACCCGGGACTCAAATAAGAAGAAGAAAAACCATAGTAGGTAACTATTTTATTGGTTACCCATTAGCGCCGAGCGTCGCTTTAAAGCAACGGCAAACATGACTGTATTTGGGAGGAGCTTGAAATTATAAAACAACCATAAAGGAGGTGTGACCTTCTCAATTTTATTAACCATAATCGCCCACACTAGTTAGTTAAGTGTATTTATTTGCCTTGTTAAGAACTGTTTGTTAGTTGGGTGTATTTAAAGTGTAATGTAATATTAGAACTTGAAAATAGTGAACATTCGATTTGATTAAGTAACATAATTTCGATATAAATAAAACTTATTATTTATATATGCTAAATTTGTGTTGATTATACTTCTAACAAAATATATTTTAAAGGTTTTATATGAATTGATAAATAACTACTTGTCAGTACCTGTTGTAACCCAGCCGTTGCCTTAAAACAACACTAGGCGCTTGTAGGTACTACCACTATTTTAAATTTGATCAGTTTTGTTCTAGACGAGGTTTTTCGCTTGCTCAAGCCCTTGATATAATTTATAATGATGAACTAGATGGCGACATTTTTGTAGAACCTCCAGATACAAATGTAGACACTGACGAGGATTCAGGAGATGAAGATGAAGGAGGATATGTAGTGATATGGTAATCAAATCTTTTATAATAAAAATGTATTGCCTTAGTAATGTAATGTTAATACCTTACCATTTTTAGGCTAGCAGATATTCTTTTATTCTGTTAATTACGTGCCGGAGAAGAAATACGACTACCAAACAATGAAAGAATTGATTTCAACGAAGATTCTATACAGAATGAAGACATTCCTGGCCGTAATTTTGAATCTGAAGTGGTAAAAAATTGGAGTTCAGAGAGACTTCTTGAGCCTCGAAATCAACCTCAATGGCTGAAGTGAGCAGATATTGACAAAGAACGTCTCCAACCAAAATATTTTAACAATATGTAAATGATGCACTTATTCAACATTAATTTGACGAAAGTCGTCGCTATACATTATTTTTAAATTGTCCCGATCTCAAGATAACAGGTGAGGAGATCCGTCTGTTTATTACTATTTTATATATAAGTGGGTTTAATCATTTACCATTTAAGCGACAGTATTGAGATTATAATGATGATATGAAAAATTATGCAGTATTTAAAGCCCTGCGAAGAGATCGATTTTTACAGATTTGTCGGTTTTTTGCACTGTTCAGATAATACCAAAATCAACCAAAATGACAAGACGTGGAAAATATGACCTCTTATCATCATCATGCAACCTCTTCTGTCCACTGCTGGACATAGATCTCTCCCATTTTTCGCCACTCTTCACGGTTCTGTGCTTCTTGTTGCCATTTCTTGGATATTCGTCCAATGTCGTCCATCCAGCGTGTTGGTGGTCGTCCTCTGCTGCGTTTGTCTTCTCTTGGGCGCCAGTCAATTAGTTTTCTGGTCCATCTTGTGTCTTTCAGTCTCGCTATGTGACCTGCCCAATTCCATTTCAGCTTGGCTATACGTTCGACGTCATCACTGATACCTATTCTTTTCCTTAAGTCTTGATTCCTTATTTTGTCTTTTTTTGTCACGCCGAGAATTGATCTTTCCATGTGCCTTTGTGCCACTCGCATTTTTAGTGCTGTTGTTTTTGTGAGCGTGAGAGTTTCTGCTCCGTATGTCATAATAGGAAGAACGCATTGGTCAAATGTCTTCCGTTTCATAGCTATCGGGATGTTGCTCTTAAAAATGTCTCTTAGTGAACCATACTCCGCCCAAGCAAGTGTTATTCGTCGTTGAAATTCGCAGGTCTGGTTGTCCTTGCCTATTCTGATTTCATGACCAAGATATATGTACTTTTCTGTCAATTCTACCACTTGATTTTGGATGATTAGGTGTTCGCTGGGAACTAAATTTGTCATAAATTTGGTCTTACTGATGTTCATTTTTAGACCTATTGTTGAAGATATGTTTTCTAATTCTTGTACCATTTGTTGTGCTTCACCCAGATCTTCGGTAATAAGTACTATGTCGTCGGCAAAACGCAGATGATTGAGCATTTCTCCATCTATTTTTATTCCTCTTTTTCCCACTTTAGCATTTTAAAAGCGTATTCGAGGACCGGTATACATAATTTAGGTGAAAAAGTGTCGCCCTGTCTCACACCTCGCTTGATATGAATTTCTCTGGTGGTATCATGTAGTTTTACACGCATTCTGGCGTTTTGGAACAATGTTTGTATTAGCTTTGTGAGCCGGTAATCTATTCTACTATTGTTCAGAGCAGTTATAATGCTGTCTAATTCCACAGTGTCGAAGGCTTTGTGAAAGTCTACGAAGATAAGTACCAGTGGTCTGTTGATGGTCCAGACCACTGGGACCTCTTATGGACATGCCTAAAAAAGTTTTGTTGAAAATTTTGTACCGGAAGAATATTTATCTTACGATGAAAGTATGATGAAATACTTTGGCAGACATAGCTGCAAGCAGTGTATTAGAGGAAAGATTTGGATACAAAATGTGGTGTGTTA
Organism: Diabrotica undecimpunctata; assembly: GCF_040954645.1. Taxonomy (NCBI): domain Eukaryota; kingdom Metazoa; phylum Arthropoda; class Insecta; order Coleoptera; family Chrysomelidae; genus Diabrotica; species Diabrotica undecimpunctata. The sequence goes on along the minus strand of NC_092807.1, from coordinate 116,888,327 downwards.
ACACAGAAAATGGGTATTTAGTTAACTTTGACTTATACCAAGGAAACAATCCAAAATCAAATAATGACTATAAAAAACTATTTGGAAGAGCTAGTCCTTTGTTATTACTATCAGACGATATGCCATCCGAGAAAAGCATCTAAGATACAATATTTATATGGATAATTTGTTTTCTGAAACGGCTCTATTTTAATTTTTGAAATTTCGTGGTTATAACGCCATAGGAACCATTAGCGAAAACCGAGTTCCCAGAGGATGTCCGTTAACTGCGAAAAATGAGTTTACGAAAAAAGATCTAAGCTTTTTGAAACAGCTATTAAACGAAATGATGGACAATTATATGGGTGGTGGATGGATAATGCTGTAGTAACAATGATTTCATCATCCTGTGGCACTCAAGAAGTAGGTCAAGTAAGAAAATTTTCTCAGAAACTCAAACGAAACATACTTGTTTCTTCTAGGGAGAAGAATATTTATGGGAGAAACTGATCAAATGTATGAGAATTTAAGTTGCTACTGGATCAGTATTCGTTGCTAAAAATGGTATTGTCCAATTTTTACATGTATACTCGATGTTGCATTACAAAATAGTTGGATATTGTATAATAAAACCGACAGAGGAAATGTATCGCAATTAAATTTTCTTCTTCTTCTTAAAGTGCCCTCTTCTCAATGGAGGTTGGCTACTACAATTTTAAACCCTTCTCTATCTTCAGCTGTTCTTATTAGCTGTTCAAAATTTAGCCCTGTCCATTGTTGGATGTTTCTGAGCCACGATAGTCTTTTCCTTCCTAGGCCTCTCTTTCCCTCGATTTTTCCTTTCACTATAAGTTGGGCATATTGGTACTTATTATTTCTTAGTATGTGGCCTAGGTATGATGTTTTTCTAACTTTTACTGTGTTAAAAAGTTCTCTTTCCTTGCCTATTCTATGCAGCACTTCTTCGTTTGAGGTATGCGATGTCCATGAAATTTTGAGTATTCTCCGGTAGATCCACATTTCAAAGGCCTCCAATTTATTTACGGTTGATGTTTTAAGGGTCCACGTTTCAACTGCATATAGAAAAGTCGACCAGACGTAGCATTTTAATAAACGTAGTCGAATTTTGAGTTTTATTTGAGAATCACAAAGCAGTTTTTTTATTTTTTCGAAAGATTTTCTGGCCTGTTCTATTCTCGATCTTATTTCTAGATCAGGATTTAGGCTGCTATCGATCCAACATCCCAGGTACTTAAATCTTAGGACCTGTTCTAAAATGTGCCCATTTATTGTGCAAGGTTGAGGTACGTTTTGGTTTTTTCTATTTGACATCACTTTGGTTTTTTTAATGTTTATTTTCATACCAAATTGCTCACAGGTCGAGTTGGTCTTGTCGATGAGTCGTTGTAGACCTAAGTCGGAATCCGTAATTAACACTGTATCAATTAAATTTTACAAGACATATTGTAAGCACATATTTAGCGAAGTATAGTGTACTTAGCAAAGAAAGCCGTCGGCTTTCTAGACAGCATCTGTCGATAGCCGAGTATCGGATGACATTCGTTTTGACACCATCAATTATTTGACACAGTACATTCCAGATGGGAAAAAGAGAAGATTTGCGTCTAAAACATGTAAATCTATCGTTAGAATAATGTGTTTAAAATGTGATATTGGACTATGCACTTGTTTTATACCGTTTCACTCTCGATAGTGTAAATTTTTATAATTAATCACACCGAATTATATTTTTTATAAATAAATCTCTATTTTTGTTTTATTGCCTACTTTACTGTATCCCAAATGCTTTAATTTTTGGTTTATTATTTTTAACAAAAACTAGGTAGTGTAAGCGCCTAGCATTGTTTTAAGGCAACACTTAATATCTCAGAAAAAATATTTTATGCAGTTTTTTATTATCTAAACACAGTCCATTAATAATATTGCAAAAAATAATACAAAATCAATAATTTAATAATTTCAGCGTTAATGGGATAAGCTACTTTAGTGAGACCTAAAGGTAAGCTGGAAATTGTGAAGCTTAAAACCAATCGGCCAATGTACCCATTTACAAATGGACGTACATACAATTCATAATTTTCAGAATATTGAGTTTACGTCATCAATTTTAAAAAATAACAAAATATTCATAGAATGATAATTAACTCATTATACACTGAGTAATTATGTATATTTTATATAAACTTATTTATACAGTCGACTACACGAAACTTCAAAGTCGATATTGATTCTCATTTTCAATTAAAACTTTTCAATCTACTTTGTATTGAGTAGTATTTTATTAAAAACAGTTTCATGTTTAAGCTGATTAAAAAACAATTTTAAATGAAAACAACAGTCATATATTTACTGGATCGTTTTAACAATAAATTTTCAGGTACGGTTAGTTTTAGTTAGATCAAAATTTTTAGTACGTCGAAACATAAGAAACACTGTTTTACATTACTTATATTATATGGTATACTTTGCTCATCCAGAAAGTAAAGATAGTTTTGGTATAAAAATTAAAAACAAAAAGATATCAACACACAAAATCTCTTGGAGCGCTGAATTTCATATCCAACTAGTGTATTGTCGTGAAGCATCTAGAGGTAGATGATTTGTGTTTCAGATGTAGAAAAAGTAAAAAAAAAAAATAATAAGTGAAAAGAATAAATAAATAGTTAAAAATACCATAAATATAATATCAGAGAAATAAAAAATAAAAACAGCTAATTACGTATTATATATTTGTAAGATTAGAACAGGAACATCATTATATACTATAATAAACAAGCACTACTTTAGAGCTTTTTTACTAAAAATCCTAAAATAATCCCATAAAGGTAAGATCGAGAATAGATGTTGACTCTAAAGCCAATAATCTTTAAAAACAAAAACACACACACACACACACACAGGTGGTGTAACTATTTCGGAGTAAGCCCCTTTAATCTGCTTTTGGATTAATGGCTCAGAGATAGTTTGAACATTTAATAGCTCCTGGGAGTTATCTATTTATATATAATGATATTGTTACAATAGTTCCTCGAGACTTATTCCATATAAAAAAATTCCCTTGGCAAAAAAGGTATTAACAAATCTGGAATGATCGAGATGTCATCTAAAAATCCCGAAATGTCTAGTAATATCTGGAATGTCAGAAAATCGATATAAACAAAGAAGTTTAAAAAGAGTAATGGACTGTCTATTTTGAACTGTCAACTAGTAGTACTTTAAAGTTTATAGTTGTTATTGTCTTAAATAATGTAATATTGTTGGTGTTGAATAAAGTTATTTAAAAGTAGTTTAACATTGTTAAGAGTAGTAGGATAAAGAAGATATTAACCCATTATGACCGGAGTTATTTTTTTTGTAACGTATTAAAGAAACTAATATATTTCTTATAAAAATGTATACTACTAGACAAATTAACAATTTTTTAATCCAAAAACTTATTAACTCCAAAAAAATATGTATTACATAAATGCAACGCTAGGTCATTACGGTACCGTAACTAAAATAAAATAAATTCTTAAGAAACACAATGACATTAATATTATAACTAGAATGTCTTCATATGAAAAGTATAATAATTGCAGTCAATAAAAATGCCGACATCACATTTGCTACACATTGTTAAAGTACTATTGCTATATCCCTCTCCTGCACAGCGACGTCTTTTGTTATTAGGTAAAAATATTAAAAGGTGATTGTTTCCATCGTACCTTAGAAAGTCTGAGATTCTATTAAGCGAGACACTCAATTTCGAAGAACTGGGTCTTCCTCCATGCTTTGGAGCATTTGTATATTTTTTAAGATATAACTGAGCAATACATCTTCTAAAATCTAATGGGAACTCTTGGGGTGCTTGTAGAGTATCCAGCTGTTACTAATACTTGCATCAATAAGCCATGTGAAGATACACCACCACCACTTCTTTTAATTTCCGAAGTGGAAATTGAAACGTCAATAAATGTATTTTAACCATTAATTGTGGCTTATTCCCATTTAAATAGTAATTAATTTAAAATGCCACAAGAAAATAGCTTCAGAACAATATTAAGAAACCGTTATGGGCCCAGCGTTATTCAAAATTTTCGGAGATTGGAAATTCTTTAAACGGATTCCAATTCTATATGTAGAGATGTTTTGGTCCATCAAATCCGTTCCTCCCATACTATTATTATATTTGGCAATGGTTTGCAGTCTCGGAACTTGCACATATTTTTTTGCTATATCTTCGCACCGTTCCCACAGGCGCAGCACCATAAGCTGTAGATGCAGCAGCCACAACGTTATTGTCTACCCACTTTATGAAAAAAATACCATGATCGCTGTCGATACATGAAGCAAAACTACCACGGTCCAAATTTTTAAATTCTTTTTTTCTGGGTAGTGGACAAGTTTTAGGAATTCTGTCATCCCTAAAGGTTCCCGTAATATTAAATCCTTTTAATTTCATGTAGTTAAATACCTTTATATTACTGAAAAGATTATCCACATAGAAATGATAAGGATATTCTTTATAACACACCCAATGCTCAACATTTTTATCAGCGAAGTGGTAGGTTTTCCAAAAGTTTCCTAAACTGTTGTATGTATATCTTTTTCTTTACCTTGGTAAGATTCAAAATCTAGAAGATATCCATTGTAGGAATTGAGCGCCCACATCTTGAAACCAAATCTAATTGGCTTTGCTTTTATAAATTGCTTGCACCCGTGCTTGCCAAAATATCAAATCATTGACCCATTATAAGATAGGTGCTCAACTGGAACACAATGTTTATGAAAATTATTTTTTACCATATTTGCAAGCGGTCGGAGTTTAAAGAATTTGTCATTAGCATCTACTTTGGAGTTATCTGCGCAGTGTATAAATCGCATTATCTGAGTGAATCTTTTCCACCTCATGGCATTATAAACTGCTTAATTTCGCATATCAGACTGGCTATCCAAAAAATATCACTTGCTAGATTTGCAGTCGTATCCACCCACGATTAGAATGGCAATGAAACATGGAATTTCTTCCGCCGTAATTTGAGGATCTGAACAGTTTTTAAAAATAGCATACTTTTTTGTTTGTGTTACTAATATCTGGATAATATTTTCATCTAACATTTTTTCGTACAGTGCAATAGGATCTTCGATATCTTTTTTATTACTTTGCACAGGAAAAGGTCATGCATGTGACGGAACCAAATCACAATTCTCGTTCCAGTTGATTTTACTGCTAAGCTTAATTTTTTTTTGGAATATCGTCGCTCTCTTCCTGCTTTTCAAAATTCTCATTTTCTATAGTTTCTCCGTCTGTATTTTGTTCGGATGCATCATCTTAAAGAGCTTGGTCATCATTACCAACTCTATATTTTTTAAATCTAATTTCCACTTATGGAGTGTGACACAGATCACTCCATAATTGAGAAAAAAAGAAGAATTGTTTCCCGGTAGTTGTAGATGTTATATTTTAAAAGCCTTTGGTTTTGTTTCGCTGGAAAGGCCAAAGCCACCAGGTAGTTATTGTATTTAGAAAGTATAAGATAAAACCGTTATCATTTTCAAAGAAAGTTGTTTATAAGCGATGCTTGGGTTTTTCGGATGTAAAATAAGAGAAGGGATATAAGAATTTTCTGATTGGTTAGCGACTTTGGAATGGGGATGAAAGAGAGTAATTGTTTTGAAAGTTTGAAGTAGAAAAGATTATTATGCGATGGTCATCCGAAAAAGCAGTTGAAGTTTTGTGTAGTCAGTTAAGAAGCAAGTGCCAGTGATGTTAATAGTTAGAAGTGGGTGGCTGAAAGGTGAAACGAGAGATAGGTCAAAGTTGAGAGGTCGAATACCTCCTTGATTCTATAAAGTCCAAGTGAGTAAGTCACAAGACTTGTGAGAATGTTAGTATATGAAAGAGAGAAGAGAATTTTGGAGTTTGTTGAACAAGTACTGGTAAAAGAGGCCTGCTCGTGTTTTGGAGAAAAAGTTGCTGGTATGCTGATAGTTTGGTACTTAGAACGGAGAAGGCTTTGATTGTAACCTAACATAATCAACAAGGAGGAGCTGTTTTGGTCGAAAGGAGACATCGTCGTGTGTGAATTAAAAGGTCAGTCAATAATTTTTTGTGACAGAATTTTTTTGTATGTTTCAAATAAAAGACTGTATACCATCAGAAGATCAAAAATTATCGCTATTTTAAAATACCATAAATTTTATAAAAGTTTAAAAAAACAAGAATTAATTAAAGTTTTCTGATTCACATTGCAAATATCATCAAGTTTTTTTAACGTGAAATGATAATTATTAATATTGCTTAATAAATTTAAAAAGTTACTTGTTATAATATTCAGAATTTTATGTTTTTTTAAGTACAAAAACATATATGAACGAAGATTCCAATATCAAAATTTTCGTAGGAAGTGTAATTATTTTATGAATATCCAAATTTCTTGTTTATGTTGTTTTATCAATGTTATTAAAAACAAATCGATAAATATTTGGTAAATGCCCATATTTATTTTAAAATTTTCATTTGTTTATTTATTTTATTTCTATTTATTTCCTTTTCCTATTTTATCCCGATAAGGAACAACTAAGAGATACTGGCCACGAGAAAAGAAAAAAGAAAAGTATAACCTAGGCTGATTTATTTTTTCTTGTATAATAAAATGGCACCCTGAGATTTTTTTTTTATGCATGATTTGCGATACTTGATTATTAATTAAATAATTAAATAAATAAAAAGTTAATATAAAAGTAAGAAAAAGCAGATCATAGTAATATATATATATATATATATATATATATATATATATATATATATATATATATATATATATATATATATATATATATATATATGTATCGACCACAATCGTTTTCTGCTCCAGGCCATCCATTCGTCTTCTTTGACTCTATCTCTCATTATGTACCGTACATTTTCTTTCCACCCAACTGAAGGCCTTCCCCCTCTTCTTCTTTGTTGTGGTATATAATTTAAAGCTTTCTTTGGCCATCTATCTTCATTCATTCGCTTCACGTGGCCATACCACACTAGTTGTCTCGTTTCAATTCTGTCTACACTGGTATTTTTTGGATACACCACACGCTCTCCTTAGAAAATCCATTTCTACCACTTCTTTTCTTTTCTATCTTTTTTCTTGATCTGCCAAACTTCTGCCCCTTAAGTCATAATAGGCTCTACCAAGGTTCGATAAATTGTCAATTTCGGTTCTTGTCTAATATCTTTAGACCATAGAAGAGAGTTTAGAATGTTTACCGCTTTTTTTCCCTGCTGCGTTCTGTTTTCGATGTCTCTTTTGGTAGTGCCTTCTTTAGATATTATAGATATGAGATATTATTATTCATCGCATGTTTTTGTGTTTCTAATTTCTAACTCTGGATCTTCTTCATCATCTCCTATTTTAAGATACTGTGTGTTTGACATATTCATATTGAGGCCCCATTTTTCATATTCTTTCTTTAGTTTTCTAAACATGTAGTCCATGTCTTTCATATCATTTGCTACGACTCCCTGATCATCTGCGAAAAATAAAGTTGTTAGACATTTACCACCGCCCATGTCTATTCCCATTCCGGATACTTGTTTCCTCCACTGCTCTAGCGATGATTGATTATAAATTTTTATATAAGGTCGGAGATAGACAACCTCCTTGTTTAAGCCTCTTTGTTATAGGAAATGATTCAGATAATATAATGTTTTCTTCTTTAACGACACTTCTTGAATTTTTGTATATATTTGCGATAGCATCCACATACTCTCTACCGAGAACTACTTTCGTCAATCTTTGAAACAATTTTTTCAAAGGTACCGTATCGTATGCCTTCTCTAAATCTACAAACAATAGGTGGGTAGATAGATTCCTTACCTTCCGTTTTTCGATTATCTGCTGCAGAACGAATATACCATCAGTTCGCGATCTTCCTGCACGAAATGCATTTTGTTCTTCTATGTCTTCGTATTCTGATTCTATTCTCTCTTTTATTATTCGACCTTACAACCTACCCACTGAGCTGACAATAGTTACTCCCCTATAACTAGACCATTTGCGTTTATCCCCTTTCTTGAATATTGAGCTGATGTATCCAACATTCCAATCATCAGGGATATTTTGTCCTTTTAAGCATCTGTTAAATAGTGGAACCAACATCCCATGTAATATTTTTGGTCCATACTTTGGCAACTCAATTGGGATGTCTCCAGGTACTGCTGCTTTACTGTTTTTCGATCTTTTAAGGGCATCGCTTAACTCTCCGGTTGTTATCTCAATTATTTGTGTATGTTCCAATATTTCCTCCATTTCGATCTCTTGGAATTTACATCTATCCTCTGTCAGTAAGACCTCATAATGGTGTTTCCACTGTTTCAGATCTATTAACTGTAAGTTAGATTTTTTCTTTCCTTTCCTCCGGAGAAACTTTATCACCTTCCATGCTTGCCCAACTATTGTTCCACCCATATACCTAATCACCTCTGCACATCGTCGATCGAATAAGGTATCTATCATACGTATAATATTAAATATTATTAAAATTCTCAAAGGTATTTTCTTATCCATTTCCAATTATTATATAAAATTGATTATTTTTTGTGTTACATTACGCCAATTTTCGAATGTACATCATGACATAGTAGAAGCTTCTTTCTTATCTTTATGTCTTTAATGGGTTTACCGTTCAGTTCCGTAATATCGGATATTCTATATAATAATTTGCTTTTAGTGTGCTATTAAAGTAATAACAGTCGTAAAATATGCTGGTAAAAATTCCATATGCAAAATAACCCAAGTTTAATGGGAAAAATATAGTCATCTGCAAAATATTTTGTTACTTAGTTCTAAATACTCTCAAATTAAGTTGCAAAAAATTAAAAATGTATATACTTTTGTTGACGGATTCGTCTAAAAGACGCTTTTTAAATTTTTATTTTTTACTAAGTCGTAGACATTAACCGCTGAGTCTTTTTAACATAATATATTGATATATGATTGTGTAAAGAAACATTTAAAAATCTTGAAATCGGAATCGATCGAACATTCTCGACGTTTCTCCGGGAAAACATCCAGCTTTCAACGGCATCCACCCCTTATTATATACCGTCTTACGGGAAATACACAAAAACCTGGATAGCACATTTCTTTACATTTAGACCGGCGTAATAACAGGGGATAAATTAAACATTCAAAAGTTCTTGCAATACTAAAATTGGATAAAACTATAGAGTTTTGCTACTCTTATAGGTCTGTCAGTAGCTTTCGACATTTCGACGTTTTTCTCATTAATAAACTGTTAGACACTATTTCTTACAAATTAACCACCAGATTAATAGAAAATAATATGCTCACCAAAAGAATATTTAATAATTATGGAAAATCGCCATCAGAAAACATCGAAAATAGTGTGTCACAAGGCTCGTTACTCACACCACTGCTTTTTAGTCTTTAAATTCCAGGCCGACAACAACATCAATAAAGTTTGGCTAAGCCGATAAATAAACTTTATTTATACAAACAAAATCTCTAGAAGAAGCTGAAGAGGTTCAGACGAAAGGTTTAAAAGTTATGGGAAATTACTTTCAAAAATGAAGACGTTTAATTCTTCGACCTAAACAAGAATATGGCTTTAAGAACCCTTAACTTTTACTTTGACAAAACATGACTCAACCACAACAAATACCCAAAATACCTAGGCGTGACTTTGAACAAAACTTTAAGCTTTAGAAAACATTTAAGTACAGTTGCCGAGAAGCTAAAATCCAGAAACAACATAATTAAGATTACTTTTGACATTACCCTTGACAGGAAGTTAACATGAAACTTCCACTTAGATGGTGAAGCATGTATTGCCCATAAGCAGTATCGACGAATGGTCGGACGCACTTGGGTCCTTTCGCCCAGGGTGATCGTCTGAATATACACTACTGTCATTAGACCAATGCTAACTTACGGAGCTATTGATTGTGTACAGGCAACATACATACAGCCCAAAAGTGCTAGGGGCAACAGCGATCAACAAAATGAATTATATTTAGCGGATGGATTACCTAAATATAACAGATACCATAAAAATAACACCAACTGCTCATTGGCATCACCCCTCTAGACATATATGTCAAAGAGGTGGCGCGGGTGACCATGATGCGACTACACTCAGCAGATACAAACCTTGATGTAAGAATGGAACAATTAATAACTAACTCGTTTCTGGCGGGGAAAGCTGTATCCGCTAATCTTGCTACAGGCAGATTGCGACTCAATTCAACATAAGTTTGCTTTGGCCCTACAAAAATCAAAACAAAATAGTATATGGAGTCAAACGTGACAAATGCGAATTGCGTATACACCAATAGCACCAAATTGTAAGAAAGCTCCGGATAAGGGATATACATTAGATCACTAAACCTAAGAATAAAGTAAGCTAAGGGCAAAATGCCAGCGTAGTTCAGACAGAACTGGCTGGTATCTCCATAGCCGCAAAAGAGATGACCCAAAAATATATTGCTGAGAAAATCATAATAATCTACACAGATATACTATTATAGACAAGCGCTACTAATCTTGAATAGACCACGTGTCATATCAGGGTTGATAATGGAGAGTCACGAGTCACTTATTCAAGCTTCAGATGGCAATAATATCATAATGAGGTGGGTTAAATTACACAATTGGAATAGAGGCAACCCCATTGCTGACCAATTAGCTAGAAATCTTACATTATACGAAAAACCAATAACAGTAGATCCTCACATTAAATTTGTAGGAATGCATTTGGACAACTAACTAACATGGCGAAAACATAAAAAGCAATTACAATAATTAACCTGCAATAAGAGCATAAATATTTTAAAAACATTAACAAACAGGAAATGGGATTATGACCAAAATACAATATTATTAGTATACAAATCGTTAATCAGGTCTAAACTGGATTATGGATGCATCGCTTATTTATCTGCTACAAAAACTATTTTAAAATCTGTAGATACAATTTATAATAGTGGTCTAAAAATCGTACTACGAGAATTTAGAAGTACTCCTATTGAGAGTATATACGTTAAACTTGGTGAGCTATTCCTTTGTGAGTGAGATAAATTTAGCAAACATTTTAATTCTAACGATAAACTAAGAAAAAAACATTTGGTCAAATATACTCCAATCTTATGAAAATTTTTCTAAAATATTTACAGATGCTTCACAATCTAGCAATGGAGTTGGGGCCGCTTTGGTGATCAATTTAAGTAAATATTTATTTCAACTCCCCACTGTATCATATTCATAGCCAAATTATTCGCTCTCTATCAAGCAATTAAATTTATTAATGATACCTACCAATATTAAAGCGGTAACTCTTACTGATTCTCTGAGTTCGATTATTTTAATTCAACGAGGGTATCCTAAACACCCAATTAAAAAAATGATCAAATCAGAACTTCACATATGTCAAAAAAAAAGGCAGAACAGTTGACTTCATATGTATTCCTTCCCATGTGGGTATTTCCGGAAATGAAGAGGCAGAATTGAGTGCGCGTAGTCCAGTGTCTAGTGCAAACTCGTAAATAATATTCGAGTGTGGACCAGAAGATTTAAAACTTTCTGTCTATCTTAGAAGTTTGGCATAACTAATGGCAAACATAAACGCATAAACTAGGACAAATTAAAGACACGGGGATAGGGTCTAAACCATTTTGCAAAAATTGCCATGAACAAAGCGTAGTTAACCGATTACGATTAGGCCTAACAGTAAAACATATCTTTGAATGTGACAAATTCAAACATCAACAATCTTTTTATAACATAAATTCAAATTTATCCTTTGTGTTAAGTCAAAATATTTAGGTATTCAAAGAACCTAATAGACTATCCACAAGCTACCGATGTATTCCTTAAGATTTATTTTTTTGTATAAAATTGTTTACATTTTAGTACTATTTTGTAGACATCTCTTTTTTGTACACATGTAATAGACCTACCTATACTAATTGTAAAATTGTACAGATCCGTCGTTAATATCCATTGGATGGATGCAACTTTGTATTTAAATAAAAAAAAAATATTCCTTTGACTGTTCAAGTGTACAGACGTATTGAGAACTCCGCTATCTAATCAGTTGCAATTAAATAGTAATTATGATATTATTGGTCGTGAGTGATATCAACGGCCATGGCTGTAAGCTATCACGATAAAGTCAAGTATCCGTAGGTAAGCAAAATATTTAAATATTTATAAGGTTTCCTATTCATACCGAAACGGACGCACTACTAGTCCAACAAAATAAGACGATGTTCGCAGAGAATCCACAACGTTCACAAAATGAACAGTCACTTAATAATGCATGGTGTCAGTCAACAGAAAATGTTAAGAGACTTAATATGGATAATCAACGGTTGCGTAAAATAATTGCCGATATAAAAAAGAAATTAGCACAGCTGGAAAAAGAAACAAAAAGCAGATAAACTTGAATAGTGCACCGATGAAGAAGATTTAGCATATAAAACGGGCTCGATAAGAAACAAAAACAGAAAAATTAACAAAAAGCGTAAAATAGATACCCTTTTATCTCCTCCCCCTCCGCAAAAATCAAGTGTAAAAATACAAATTAAAAAACCAATCAAAAAACCAAAACCACCACCTCCGGTTGTATCCAAAGTGCTGTTGACCTGAGCAAGCTTCTGACTGAGGCTGGTATTAACTTCACTATGAAAATCTTAAATAGTGAAGTTATAAAAATTAATACTTTACTTTACTTTAATTAAGCTTTAATAGAGAAATTAAATATGAGTAACCTTTCATACCATACTTAAGACACGCAGCAATACAGAGCGTCACGAGACAAAACTAGTCTAAATATTGCTACACAAACATTAATAAGGGAAATACAGAATATAAAAAATTCAACAATTGATTTCTTTTTAAGTAACTTGAACTTCGTTATGGAAGGCAACAAAAAGAATGAAGGGACCAATTATTCATTCTCCTCCTATCAAGTTGGAAAAAACTAACTGGACTAGAAGTACCGAACAGAAAGCAGAACGATTTGCAGATCATTTTGAAAGCACGTACAAACCCAACGACAATGATGGTGAAGAACTGAGATAGGAAGAACCATTCCAAACCGAAGAAAGAATATAACGTTGACATCATGTAAAGAATTATCAACAGAAATAAAAGATCTTATAATAAGAGAACTATTAAAAAATCTACCAAAAAAAGCCATAGTTAAGCTGACACACCTAACAAATGCTGATTTTAGATTGAGATATGTTCCCAGACTCTGGAAAGTAGCCGAAGTTATAATGATTGCCAAAACAGGTAAATCACCTAATGAAGTGACCTCCTATCGACCAATTTCACCCCTTCCGGTGATGTCAAAACTATTTGAAAAAATTATATTGAAAAGATTAAAACCGATAACAAAAAAAAACATCTTATACCAAATCATCAATTTGGTTTCAGAAATAAACATTCCATTATAGATCAAGTTCACAGAATAACAAATATAACAGAAAAACATTAAAGGAAAAGGAAGTCTGCTCAACAATCTTCTTGGACGTAGCACAGGCGTTTGATAAAGTATGGCATGGATGTCTGGATGTTACAGCCATACATTATTGATTCATAATAAATGATTCATTTACAAGCAAGTACTGAGGCCAGTAAGGGTATAAGGGTGCCAACTACGGGGCTGTAACAAAGCTAGTAATCTACAAATTATCTAGAGATTTCAAAACAAAGTACTGATGAACATTGTTGATACTCCTTGGTATATTCGTAACAGCAACCTCCACCAGGACCTGGGTATAGAAACTGAGACCGAAGTAATCAAGAGAACAGCAGAAAGTAACCAGCAGAGGCTGCATAGTCATATAAATGTCGAGGAAATCCAGCTTTTTGACAAACCTGAACTAAAGAGAAGACTCATAAGGACAAAACCATTTGAGTTAGTGTAAATGTGTAACAGTTTAGTGTAAAAAGCAGAGTATAGTGCTGTGAAGTTATTGCATGTTAGTTGTAGTGCATTAGTTGATAGATAAAATAAGAGTAAGCTATAGGGTTAGCCCTAAGTATTTGCTATTTATTAAGTTAGGTCAGAAAATAACTGAAACTTGGTCATTTGTGACATTGTACAGGTGTTATATAAAAAAATACATGCGTTATAAGATTGTTACTTTAAACTCTATTTAAGTTACTGAAGAAATCATATAGATTTTTGTCTACAGGCTCATACTACTTAGAAATTTCTGGCAAATATCTGGCCCGACCAGATCAATGACAATAAGCATATGCCTCTGAGCTAAATTTGTGTGCAAACCGCAATATTTTGATTGTATTTCTGTGATATTACTAGATACTTTAACTAACATTATTAAACATTCTTTTATAGGGAAGTTGTTATTAAAGGAAGCAATTTAAACAAGAAACAAACAATTTGCGTATATTTCATGAGTTTTTGCAAATAAAAACCTAATTTAAAACATCGTAAAATATTAACAAAACTCATAATGTTCATCCCAGTAAAGGAAACCGCAAGGAAATTGTTTTTTAATATCTCGTTTTAGAGTAATCACGAAATCCGCTGGAAAAATTTATTTAATCAGTTATTTTGCACACTGTACCAAAACATCATTTGTTGCAGGGAATAATGTAAAATCTGTACCAATTAGATATAATTAAATTTTTCCGAGATACCTTCTCTACCTTTGTCCGCATATTTCCAAAACGGCAGGAAAATTTTAATAAAAGATTGCGTTTCTTTCGCAATCAAAGAGGTAGTTTTTCGCCACAAAATTTTTCCATTTAATTAAATTTTTTTGTTCTTGCTGACAAAATCTAGTATTCTAGTTGATGATGAGAAATTCCATTTGGTCCTTATCAAAAGATAGCATTATTAGGTGCTATAAAATATTCAATAAATAGTCTATTAGAAGATTGGTTTGGTTCAAGAGATTTCTCAAATTTTTTTTGTCCCAAATGTAAATATTTATTTAAAATTAGGGAAAATATATATATTTTTTTTAAAAGTGTAAACTGAAAATGCTGTTACAAAACTAATATTAATCTATCTATTTTTCAGAATAACGAATAAGTTTTTCAGATTAAAATTTTAACGAAAAATCGAAAAATATGTCATTTTTGTAGGGGAGACCAAAGAGGTTAGGTAACTAATTGCCTCTAGATTCTCTAGTGTATAACAGATGTCGCCTGTAGACACGATATCTGAACTGCGCGCTCTTGCGCTTTTATTTTACAATATCGCTGTTAAAATCGCTTGTGTTTTGTGTCGTTGAGAAATAGAAATCTAGAATCACCCACAGATCACCTACCTCTAGATGCTTCACGACAATACTTTAGTTAGATATGAAATTCAGCGCTCCAAGAGATTTGTATCGGAACTAATTCAAGCGGGAAATTACGCGGGAATTTCAAAATTTAATTTTTGTGGGAAAATTTATATAAAGCTTAAAATATTTAAATATAATTTGCTATTTAAAAAAAATTGCATTTGAAATTTTAAAATGTGCAAATTATTTTTAAATTAAAATATATACGATACCATCTACGAAAAAATAAGACAAAATGTAATTTATTTATTTATTTAGTACCTATAAAACAACTTTGTATATAAATTTAGAATACAATAGAAATGTGCTTTATGCCACTGAAAATTGTACAATTTTATGGACAAAACTTACAAAAAGTTAGAAAAATAACAATTTAAAATTTACTGAAATTACATAAACCATCAATATCACAAAATAATAGATAATAAAATACGCAATGTATTGCAAAATTTAGATAAATTGCAAATTGCATAGTTTTAGTTGCTGCATGTGATACTGAAATATATATTTATACAAATACTTTAGTTACTTGTACCGTTGATTGAATAAGTTATTCAATCAACGCTTGTACATAAAGCTATTCGTATAGAAACTCTTCTACTGAATAATGGTCTTTCAGATAGATAGGTTTTTGTCCTTTCACGGAACTTAAGGAAAAAAGTTGAAGATTTAAATTGTAAAGGGAGGTGGTTGTACAATTATTTTGCTGAATTTAATATAGATTTCTTTGAATTTCTAGTGGAGTAGTCATGATTAGGTCTGGCTGGAAAAACATGTAGGTGTTTACGAATTAAGAAACACTTTCTAAAATATATAAAAAGGGAAGAGTTAAAATCCCGTTATTTTTGAAGTACCTTCTTCAATATGTTATTCTACTGAGGCCAAAAAGATACTGTATTGCTCTTTTCTGAAATTTAAAAACAACATTAGATTGGGGCAGCTGTTCTAGAACCCCAAAAAAGAAGACCATATCAAAGATGAGAATCGAACAAAGAAAAATATGTTATTTTGGAAGATGCTAAATTGATTTCCTTCGAAACAGGTCTTACTGCTTAGCAGGCTGAGGCTTCTAAAAAATTAGAAATGACTTCCACCAACACTTTTTTTATTTGAGGGGTTTTTACACCACCTCTGCTACAAAACTGGTATGAAATAGATGATTTCCACTGTTTTCTTAGACCTCTTACCATAAGAACTAGAACATGATCTGCTATATAAGAATCTCTGCTATCTCCTATGTCTTTAACGCCATCTATACACCTACTATGCTCATTGTAACGAAGACTTGGCATAATCGCCATTTCATCAAATTATATAGCTATATGCTTATCAATTCCTTCTATTTTTGATATTGTTGCTTTTAGTGACTCAAATATTAACATAATAATTAATTAATTTCTGGGCCCCCCATAAGTTTAAGCCAGAAGTTTGTTTAATAATAACTTACTGGGTAAGATAAATAGATTGGAAAGAATACTATATGAACAAGCACTTTGTTTTTATAACGACAAAGTTGAACATTTCTCATTAAGAGTAAATCGTCTTAGCTTTTTTGCTTTACAGCTCTCTCTGTACTGAATTTGAATTAGCATAGCATTTATTTTCTTTATAAAACTCTTTAGCTTAAAACAGTCTACGTTTAACAGACTTTTTACTATTTCTTTCCAAAGAATATTTTATGGTGTAGTTCTTTTAATGCTTCATATAATTTTTTCTTTTTAGGGGTAATTTTACTTCTTGTAATCTTGCACTGCTGCAATATTTTCAGCGGTGTGATATTCTTAAGGGAAACACCTAAAAGTAAATGTGATTTTAATTTCTTTATTCAATACTTACAAGGCAAAACATATTCATTATATTAACCTTCGTGTAGTGGCATTACTACGTGAGATACTTAGTAGACTGTTTTTTGATGGAGACTATGAACACAGGCAAGCTCCTATTTCTAGTTTTTAGCCCCAGCTGGTCTATGACACAGAGGCAACTAAACTTATAAAAAACGCTAGTATCACTATCCGAAGGTTAAGCAAACTGTTAATTTTATATTTAGTCATATTAGAAAATGTACAAATCTGCTGATGACAATACAAAATATAAAATTTTAACTACAATTACCTTTTAAATCCTTACTCTCACCAGTTTTTACAATTAAAATCTCTTCGTTTAGTAACTGTGCATAATTCTGTTCTGCAACTAAAAAGTTTCATGAAATAGTAACCAATTGGAAAATTATTAATTTGTTATCTTCCCAATAGTTACTACAATGGGGTATCTCAAATGGTTGAAACATGTGTGTAGATTGTGCATCTCTACTTATTGAAGAACTTTCAACTAAAACAAAAAGTTAATATAATAATTTATAGCATGATTCACTTCAAATAAAATAAGTTTTATTAATTACCTATCAGGGTTACTTACTTTCTTTTACATTTGCCTGCGCATACAACATTGAAATACTTCTGGGATGTAGATTAGAACAGGAATCTAAAATCAATCAGCTATTTGTTCTCGGGAATTGCATTTTGGTACAAGCTATGACTCCATGTAGAAGCAAACTTATTTTCAAAGTGCCTGTGGCATATTCGTTTTGTTTTAAAAACTGTAGTGGAATTGTGGAATTCCTCATATCAAAATTAGGATTTTTTTATAACACTAAGCCACTTCCTAAATCGTATATTGTCTTTATCAGAATTTGGAAAGGCATGTCTAATTGTTGACGAATTGGTGTACATTGTAGGATACAACATTTATTGTGAAAAACTATATTTAACTAATTATTAATCTGCAAAATACTATTTGAAGTCCAGGAACATTTAAAACACAAACTAATTTTAGGTTGATGCTAACAATAACCCAGAGATAATAAACCAAGTTTAGTTTGATTTTTTTGCAATAATAATCATTAAATCAAACAATTTAGATGAATAATAACCATCTGAAATCTGATTATATTGACTCTAAATATTACTGACAATTTGCGATTAACAATTATAATTTTTAGTTTGGCTCTAAACCTAAACTGCAGAGTATAGCTATATACAGAGTATAGCGACATCTTAAGATTTGTATCGGTACTACAAATGACATTTAGTTTAGTTTGACCTTGAGCTACCTGCGTGAAATGTCTAGTTATTAGTGGTCTGTGGAATCACCCGTGGTAAGTAATTACTTTGGATCTGGTGTAAGTTAACATTTTTGTAATATTCATAAAATCTTTCGTTACAAATTTCACTAAATATTTTTGAGAAGTAACAATATTGACTATGATTTAACGTGAATTATTCGTATCTACGTTAACGCACGTCTACTATACGGCCATCGGAATGACAGTGTGACGCGTGGGGCTTGTTGACCAAGTCGTGCCGGAGTCTGTTGACTTAGTCGACAAACCCCATTATGCACTCAAAATTTAGAATTTGTGAACTAAGTTGATATTTAACAAGGAAGTAAAAGTAAGGAAGTAAGTGGATAGTAATATCGATGTATTTGGAAACTATTCGCAACTGTTATATTGTATATGTTTCTCCAAATGTAAATTTACCCTATTGCGTTATTCGTCTCTATTTTTGTTACAACATTGTAACACAGTGCTGTAACAGCTTCCTGTTACAGCATTGTGTTACAGAACCTACAACAGGAAAAGTGGTAGCAGAATGACAGCACCCTATATTATTCAGCGGGCAGTTTCAACAGTTTTAAATGATGGCAGAAGTGTCAATAGTGTAGCATAAAAGACTTCAGCGTTACATAGTTAAAGCCAGATTACATGGTAGGAATGTACAGCTAGAAAGTGTAATTTATTTTAATGGACCAAATTTTTTTTCTGAGGAGCATAAGACACTTCTTGTCAATTACTTAAAACAAGCTTCGTTTATTTATTACCGTTTCACTCCCAAGGAGCTCAGAGCTCAGCTCAGCTTAAACAAACAATAAAATGGCAGGTCTATAGAAAATGTCACACCGAGAGTGCAGTACGGCTAATATAGGATTGCACAATTGCCGGATTTCACGCCTTGTGCTTGGCGATACAAACAGGTCCAAGTGGTAGTCACAGAACCGTACCCAGATCTCTACGCCGGGCTCGGTTATTTATTATAAAATAATATATTGATAAAATAATTGCCTTCAAGTAGCCAAATAAGCGGCATGAATTTGAATAAAAAGACCTTAAGTTTTTAGCGAGAATTTTATTATAAAACTGTATACTTTATTAAACTAACAAATGTATTTTAAATTACATTTCTTGATAGCTATAAATATACCGGGTGGAACCTCATCATATCAGCATTTATCATGTCTTGTATTATGTTTTCAACTTTTTGTTGTCTAGCAAATGGCAATCTCCGTGGCGCTTGACGAATTGGCCTTGCATCTCCAGTATAAATTCTATGTTTAACTAAACTAGTTCGCCCTGTAGATTTTTCGGATTCAAAAATGTCGTAGTTGTTATTAATAAATTCGTTAATTTTGTTTAATTCTTTAGTTGTTAAGTGGTCAACATTTTTGATTATTTGTTTTACTAGGCTAGCGTCAACTGGGTTACTGGAAGCTGTATTCTTTTTCAAATATATTTCGTACTTTCCTATTTTTTCTATTGGTGTACAAAATGCTATTTGTTGTTCTTTCTTCAATTTAAAAGGCTTTTTAGACAAATTAGCAACCCTTACTGGAATCATCTCATCTACATTAATGAGGCATCTGGCTATCAAAATTCCATCACTAACTAGTTCATCGCTTTCCACAACGCCGAAATGTAGACCTTCAGGTTTTTGACTCAGTCTCGCCAGGATGATACTTTCAGATTTTGAGGAATTTCGGTATCCTCGCTCACTATAACTCTTACTTGAGGTACCGATTCTTCCAAATTTAAGACAATTTCTTCATTTTAAATTAACAACATTTTATTTTAAAGATCTATGATAAATTTGTTCTGAATAATATCCATGCCAAGAACGCATTCGTATTTAATATCGGCTACAAGGAAAATGTGTTTTATCAAGGTGTTACCAATCTGTATGGTTGCCGTTATCTCTCCATGAATTAGAATAGTGTGGCCTGAAGCTGTTTCAAGAACTAAATTTGTTTTAGTGAGTTGTAGTTTCTCATTCAGAAATCCGGTTCGAATAAAGGATCTGGTTGCACCGGTATCAATAATAAAGGTGAATTTTTTGATTCTCAACGTAGCCCTTAAGTAATAAATTCTGTTCATTTTTATGTAAAATGTAAGTGTGAATTTGGAGGCTTTAATTAGATACAGCCGACGCCCGCCCCTTAGTGTCGACTTTTATTCCCTGGCTATTGTTTGCGTATCTGTGGTCAGTTGTGGGAGATCGATTTCTTAGAAACCTATCTCTACTAGTATTTTTACTAGGACTATGTGATGGGCTTCTGGATGTCGATCTAGACGACCTTCTAGCCTCATTCTTTGGATGTTCTCTCCTTGTTTGGGATCGGCTTCTGCAATTGTTTTGAAAATGTCCTATTCTCCCGCAATTAAAACATCTTCTGTTTTCATTTCGAGGTTTTTGTTAAAGATTTTGCAGTATGTTTAAAATTTGGGATAAAATAGGTTGTTGGTTATCTGCGGTTGTGATTTCTTCATTTTCTTGAAATCTTATTTTTCTTAATTTTGGGCGAGATCTGGAAATGCTTTTTGCCGCTTCATACTCCTGGGCTGAGACTGGTGCTTCATTTAGCGATTTGTGATGTTGTAATCGGAGAGCTTGTTGCATTTCAACATCCTGTAGTCCATCTATGAATCCCTGTATTCCAATTTGTTCCAGAAAATCTTTAGGTGCCTGAGGGTATGCGAGTGCAATATACTTTTAATGTCGGCTTCAAATTCTTGCAGGCTTTCGTTATGTTTTTGATATCGAATTTTTAGCTGACTTTAAAAAACCTGCTTTAGATGCTGCTGGCCATATCTTGTCTCTAAAGCTTCAACAAGAGAGAATAACTGGGTGCATCTTGGGGAAGGAATTGCAAAACGGTTGCTGCCTGTCCTCGAAGCGACACCACCAAAGAAGCTGCCATTTCTTTTTCATTCCAGCCATTTGCTCTAGCTGCAGCTTCACATTGAAAACGATAAGTTTCCCATGCTGTCTGACCATCGAATAAGGGTGGTTTTAAAAGTTTACTAGTTCTAATTGTACCTAGTTCAATTATGGAAGGTGATGAAGCTGTTTGTTTAGATTCGACGTTAGTTACTGAAACATTAGATAAAAAAGCTTGGGTATTAATTTTTTTTTCTAACTCAACTATTCGAATTTGTAAATTAGATTTCAAATCATTTTGTTGTTGTTCTATTTTATTTTCAAAATTGTTTTGTTTTTCTTCTAATTTATCTATTCTGCTAGTGATTTGACTTATCTCTAACTGAAAATTTTCGTGAATTTGGGATAAACCATCTATAATTTCTACCTCTATTTTTTTACGCCTCTCCTTTTCCTCTTCCTCTTCTTGCCTACGCTTCTCATTTTCCGCTTTCTCTTCTTGGCTACGCTTCTCTTTATCTTCTTTCATTTTTAAAAACCATGCAGGGGCTCCGGACGTATCCATTTCTTTGTCAAATGCAGTGGATCTTGTATTTACCATTAACAACTGCTAAATATTTCTTTATCCCACCGCTGTCACCAATGTTACACTTCTTGAAAATTAACTTATTCAACACCAACAATATTACAATACTTTTTAACTAACTGACAACTATATACTTCAACATTCCAAATTAAAAATACAACTGTCCCCCAACTGTCAAAAACATCTGTTATATATATATATATTTTCTGACGTTCCAAACTTCACTAGACATTTCAAGAATTTTCGATGTCATCTTGAATGTTCTCAAACTACTTCTTTTTCGTCAATGGACTTTTCCTATGTGGAATAAATCTTTCGTAACAGTAATATACATTTAGGTAATTGTGGAAACTGTGCTTTCTTAAGCCCACTGCTGTAGTCAAGGGCACCTGTTGGAAAATCATACAGTTCCAGTTTCGTGGTTATTTTATAATTTTTTTAGAATTGAATTATTTTATAATAAATTAATTTTATCATTATGTCTCTGTTAGTGCCTTTCCGTTCTGTGAATTTCGTAATTACCCTACTTTGCCTTACTATTATGGGAATATAGGTACGTCACTTCCTACGATTAAAGTTTTTATTGAATGAATTTCTTAAATTCACACATAACATTGACAAATTACTCATGTTATCTAAAAACTGTTATCGACAAGTAAATATGTGCTGCGACGGCGAAGATAATACTACCCTGAAATTCATACTTGTCATTGTATTACTTTTTTGTTAATTATTAAAAATTAAATGGTCTGGATAATATTTTAGTGGGAATTATATTCGCCGGTAAATTATCAATCAATCAAACATTTCGGCAAAAATGTTATTCGAAATAATTGTGAACAGTTTTTGCAATCAGTGTTGATCTTAATAGTTTTATTACTTATTCTATTAATTAGTTTTTTGTTTTTATTTTGAAGTAAGACAAAATATTAGGTTAAATTAACACGGTTTCCCGTATATTCATCAGTTTTACATAGAATAAAAATAGATATAACCAGTGATATAAGTTTATGATATAAACGTCATAAACCCGTCTCACAAGAGAAAAAATAAATCATCTGGAAAGTATATGATCGACTAATAAACACTGTTAGTTGATGTTGTTTTTAACAGTAGTATTAGTGGCAAAATTTAAACCCATTGTGCGTGAGAAAAAACTAACAAATGGTTTTAAACCTCCAGCTGCAAATAAGCGCTGACGAAAACCTGTTGGATGAAGTTGGATGAAGCCCAAAAAATTCCTCCGTAGAACTGTACATTAATTTTTTTTATAAAATAGGGTTCCAACTCTTATATCTACGTGAATTATTATAAAAAGCATTACAAAATCTTAACTTTTGATACACAAAACGATGCCGAAATTCGATATAAACGGATAAAAAGGAAATTATATCATGGCGACGTAATTATCTACTCTCAGTTGGGAAATATCTTCCAGTAAAACGAAAAATTTATTACCTATTTATAACGCCGGAAATATAGTCGACAAAGTTTGGCAAGATACAACAGTAACAAATGCACAACAAGCCTTTGTTAAAGGTTTATTGACAAGATT
Source organism: Diabrotica undecimpunctata (assembly GCF_040954645.1). Classification (NCBI taxonomy): domain Eukaryota; kingdom Metazoa; phylum Arthropoda; class Insecta; order Coleoptera; family Chrysomelidae; genus Diabrotica; species Diabrotica undecimpunctata. The sequence continues at coordinate 116,864,865 of NC_092807.1, read as the reverse complement.
GCAAGCGCCGTCAGGAAAGGGCCAGCGTCTAACTGTCGCTCATATTGGCAACTATACTGTTTTTCTGCAAAATAGTGTTTTAGTTTTTATATCGATGAAAACTGGGGACTATCATGAAGACATAAACTCCATATGATTCGAGAAGAGGTTTAAGAATATTCTTCACCGTGCAGATAGTAACTTTATCATAGTATTGAATACTGTCATATTATCTTGTTAACAAGGCGTCTAAATACAGACGCCTTGTTAAACGCATTCCAATGATGACTGATAGAAAATCCATCATGCAGAGCTGGCTACGAGAAAAATGTATTTTATTTACAGAGGATATTGTCAAAGCAGAACCAATTAAGGAGCATCGGTGTAGATATCGTCAATATGCTGTTATTTTAATGGCTCGATTTTATGGTATTACTGTTTTGAGACTTTCACCTTACCATTATGAGTTGAATCCAATTAAATTAATTTAGGCTCAAATGAAGGGATAAGTTGCCCGAGAGAACGTAACATTTAAAATTGGCAATATTTAGCGCCTATTATAAACCAGTATAATATTGCACATATCCTACAAACTGAAAGAACGCTTTTGGTCATGTATTAAAAATAGAAGAGAAAATGTGGAAGCTGGATGGGATAATGAAAAATTTTATTAAACCTGTAATAGAACAGAAGACTCAATGAATTCTCAGGATTCTGATGATTTATAAACCAACCTATAAGTAAAAAGTTTAAAATTTAATAAAAATATTTTTATTGTTATAATATATTTTTTATCCAAGACGGTTTAGAAGAATGGATTTACTTTATTTGTGCTAAATATGCTAGGTATGATAACGGTAATTTTAAATCAGAGAACACAAATTAATTGTTATTGTAGGGATATATATATTTAACTATTTAATAATCCTTTAAAAATACATAAAAGGCTTATTTACGACTAGAATAAAATCGTCGGTCAGATAGCCGAGCGACCGAGACTACAATGTGAATTATTTAGTGAATTGATTGTTCAAATCCTGACCAGAAAACAAACAGTTCCTAAAATACGCTGGTTTATCGGAATACGTATGGATAAGCAGTACTACAAAAGATAGGAGTTTGCGTTTTGCAAAAAAGATAGAGTTTGCAAAACGTTTTTACTAACGATCGTTATCTTTTATTTGACAATTAAATATTATCTAATCAAATTATTAAAAAAAAAACGTTCTACCTATTTTCGTTTTATAAAATTAATAAAAATCTCTCAAATAAATTCCAATTTCAATACAAGACTTTTAAAATGCCTTTATATCACGCCACTGATATAGAGAAAATAATTTGCATAAATTGTACTGATCACATATTAATTTGCTAAAACGTATCCTAAATTCGTCTGTTGTTACAGCTGGCTCATTGAAAAAAAAAACGCATATTACCCACTAAAATGTAAGGAGAGCTATCAAAATGTTGTGAATCGATATTATTTTGATTTGCTTATCAGTAAACAGTGTATTTGATTTACACCACGTACAATTCGAATATCATATTTAGTGTTGCCCAAAATCGGTCTTTGTCTTGCAGTCTTGGTCTTGTTCTTGCGTTTTCGCAAGACCAAGACCAAGACCAACATACATCAAAATCATCAATCAAAATATTCATTAAAAACAACACATTTGACACGTGCTCAGAGGTCATAATTACAATGTAAAAATAAAATATTTTGTACATTCTTTTCCAGCAGACGACTTCTTCGCTCTAAAATTTGTAACGATGAGACTACCAAAGAGAATTGAAGTACTATTGTAAAAATAATACCTCAATCAACCATGGGAGCTTATCGTCTATACCTTGCCTAGTTCAGTATCTCAAGGATGAGTTCGTCTTGTCTTAAACTAGGGATTGAACCTCATTGAAGGTATTGATGGACCTTCACCATATTATGGTGAAGGTCCATCAATACCTTTCTAGAGAGAAAACGTTCTTTAAAATACAGTCAAGTTTATGTCATTAATTTGGTTTTTTTGTGTTTTAACCATGTTTGATTGACTTTCGTGGGGCATGGTAGATAGCTGGGTTAGTTAGAGCATAGGCACGGATCGCTTAGATCGTGGCTTCAAACTCCCCTAGTAACGTTTAATAAATAGCAATAGGCTAATGGGTAACTGCAAGACTTGCAAGACTCTTGCTGCAAGACCAAGACCAAGACCGGGAGTGCAATACCAAGACCAAGACCAGGTGTATTGGCGCAAGACCAAGAAAAAGACTGTCTAAGTCTCGTCTTGTTCTTGCATTTGGGCAACACTAATCATATTACATTTATTAGTCGCATTTTTCAATTTATTGTCAGAGTAATTGTGGGCTTTTGCTTAGTGTCCTGGGATATTGTCATAGACTCGAGAAAGCGCAGTTGTCACACTTACCTCAATGTATATTACCTATTTCCAACTAAAATATTAACGTACTGTATAGATCATACATAATTCGAATTGAATTACAAGCTAAATATTGTGTGTCTTTATTGTCCCTTCTGGAGTAGTGCCTCCTGTATTTTAGAAACTATGAGTACTAAAATTCATTTTCTTTTATAAAAGATGACAAAACCGATCAAACATCGCGATGTTTGGTAGTCGTCCATTGGAATGCTATAACAAGCATTGAATAGTTCTGTTCTTTGATGTTCAGATATATTTTGGTTACAATTGTAACGACATTTATGTTATTATAATATCAACGATTTACTTTGTTTCTGCTTCTTGTTTTGAGATACATACTTATTACCGTAACTTTTTAAGTGTCATTCAGATATATGTTTTTGTCATTTTCTTTTTTTTTAGGGATCCATATCTTGTACAAAAAATATGTGATTGTTCACATCATTATCATTGTCTGTAACTGACGTATCAGATGGATCAGATAAAAAAACATCTAAAAACAAAAAAATTGTGCCATGTGATTTGCAAGATATAAACATAAACTTAAAATCATCACATATTCTTATTATAGCGATGGCTTTACTTCACTTCGCTACTATAACCAAAATTGAAAGAATCGTGTTGAAACAAAACACAACCTATGAAACACAAAGTAAATGGGAAATTAATTAAGAATAGAAAGGGTAAATGTACACGTGTACCTTTTTTATCAAGCAAGCAAGCAGCAAGCAATTTGATTAAACCCAGCCTATGAGACATGTTCACCCCTAAGAATTACGTTCGGGTGTAACAATTCATTGGAGCGAGGTGTGTTAACTCGAGTATATACAGGAGTCACCCCACCGCGCTCCAATGCTCTAGACCATCCCTTTCCCCCCTATAGCGCTCTGATGCGCGATAGGGGCACAACTATCAGCCAAATGCTCTTCATGTGGAGGTCCTGGGTAATAGAACCCCAACATGGTTTCCTAACCGATTGCAAAACTCAGGACAGCGCATTGTCGCTATGATCCTGTTATCATGATGTGGCTTATCCGCGAACTAAAATTGCTTACTTGGGCCTCAAGTCTCCGCTCTGGACCTAGGCTCAGTTCGGCGACTTGGTGCTCAAGGGGTTGGGCCCTACGTGCCCGGGTTTTGGGGTTTTTGTTAATTTTTTTGGTGGCTTACGCCGGTTTTTGTTAGTATTTTTTAATTTTTTTGGTGGCCGAAGCCGGTTTTTTGTGTTTTTTATGATTTTTTTTGTAGGTGGCCCTGAAACAAAAAATCAGAATTAGTGTAAAGTCCATACTATAACATTGAAAATATATATATATATATATATATATATATATATATATATATATATATATAAACAATATAACAATATAGACGTTATCGTCTATAGGCAACTGGGCCCACTCTGTGCTTTGCGATAGTCTTTGGGTGTTTTGAGCTACGAACTGTCTTCTGTGTGCGTTGTTGTTATTTTTGAGGTGTTTTCTCTCTGGTGTTTTTGTTTTCTCTCTAGTGTTTTATTTTTTCTCTCTGGTATTTTTTCTCTCTAGTACTTTTTATTTTATTCTACTATTTGTTGTTTTGGTCTTTTGTGCTTCCATCTGTGGAAAGCGTCATACCTCATCATCTCTCTAAGTATGTGATTGGGGTGGTTCTCTATATCTGCAAACTTTGTCCTGGCTTTTTCTTTCATCGTGTCTGTCACTCTGATTTGTTGCAATTCTCTGAAGAGGAATCTTTCTGCAACGTATCTTGGTACGTTGACTGCTTCTCTAAGGCTGTTGTTGTGAGCCGCTTGTATTTTCTTTTTTGATGTATTGCATACATGTCCCCAGGCGAAGGATGCATATGTCAGTATGGGCAGTATTATGCTATTTATTAGTCTTATCTTTGTTTTTATTTTGAGTTTACTTTTCCTCCCTGTTAGTCCTCTTGCAGAAGCTCTTGCCATGTTTGCCTTTTGTACTGTGGCTTCTACGTGTTTGCTGAATGTTAATCCTTTATCCATAATTACTCCGAGGTATTTAGCTTCGCTTTTCCACTCAATGGGATTGTCTTGCACAGTTACCTGTTCTTCTGGTTGCTGATGCCTCTTTTTGAAAAGTACAGCCTGTGTCTTATCGGAGTTTATTGCTATTTTCCATTTTAAACTCCATTCTTCTATGTCGTCTAGTGCTGTTTGGAGGTTATTTACCGCAATGTCTATGTTTCTATGTTTGGCCGCAATCGCTGTGTCGTCGGCATATAGGCTTAGTAGTGTACCTGGTGTTCTAGGTATGTCTGCTGTGTATATTGAGTACAGTAGGGGTGACAGTACCGCTCCTTGTGGCACTCCAGCCTCCGGGTTCCCGAGTTCGGATAGGACTTGTCCTATCCGGACTCTGAAACGTCGGTTGCCCAAGTACGACGAGATCAGCCTTGTCATTGCTCCACTGTACCCGTATCTTCTCATTTTGTATATTAGTCCTTTATGCCAGACTCTGTCGAATGCTTTGCTTACGTCAAGGACGGCTGCTCCTGTGTATTGTTTATCGTTGAATCCAGCTGCTATGTACTCTGTTAGTCTGAGCACTTGTAGCTCACTGGAGTGTTCTGATCTGAAGCCGAATTGGGCTTCAGGTATTATTTCTAATCTGTCTGTTTCCGCTTGTAATCTGCTGAGTATAATTCTCTCTACAATCTTGCTGATTGCAGGTAGTAAGCTTATTGGCCTGTAATTTTGCGGGAATGTGCTGTCTTTTCCGGGCTTTGGTAACATTATGACATGGGCCTCTTTCCATCTGTTCGGGAATTTCTTGAATCTTAGCATTGCATTTATGATGTTAGTTAAGTATACTATAGCTCTCGCTGGTAGATATTTTAGTGCCCTATTAGTGATTTGGTCAGGTCCGGGTGCTTTTTTCGGCGAGCTATTTTTAATCAGTTCGTTTATCTCCTCTGGTGTTGTATGAGGGATAATTTCGTTTGGATTATCAGGTCTTTCTCTTTGTCTTTCGACTTCTTCTATGAAGTCGATGTCTTCGTCTGGGTGGTAATTTAATGTACACTCTCTCTCGAGAGTACTCCTCATTACCTCTGCTTTTTCCTCTATGGTGTATACGATTCCATTTTCCCCGTGTAGTGGGGGGATTGGATTTCTGTCGGTTCTCAAAATCCTCTGGAGTCTCCAGAGGTTTTGCATGTGTGGTCCTTGTTCTTCCATATCTCTTATATGATTTTCCCAGCTTTCACTACGGTGTTGTTGTAGTGCTGTTTTGACCTCTCTGTTTAGTCTGTTTGATCTGTTTTTGTCTGCCTGATTTCTTGTCCTTCTTGCTGTCTGCTTTGCTCTGTTCTTTTCCCTTATCAAGTCTTTTATTGCTTGTGGTATATCCTTAAATCTTCCAGAATGCATTTCTACTTCCTCTTCTGTGGTGCTGTTTCTGAGCGCTTGTTGGATGATGTTTTCCAACTCTAGGACTTTGTCTTCTATTTCTCGTGGGGTTTCTATCACTGGAACTATATTTATTCCAGTGCTCACGAGTCTCTTAAAGTTTGTCCATTTTGTTTTCTTTTTAATTCTTCTGATTGAGCTTTCTTCCTCCCACGTACCTAGTTCTAATAGGATGGGATTGTGGTCGGTTGTGCCTTCGTTTAATGTTTGTAATTCTGTTTGTAGTCCTAGATTTTTTGCTACTACTATATCTATGTGTGTGGGAAGTCCGTTTCCTGGATAGTGAGTAGGGTCTGTTGGGCCCATTGCCATAATGTCTTCATTATTTTCGATGTAGGTATTTAATAGTCTTCCATTTCTGTTCGTAGCTCTGTCGTTCCAATTAGGGGATCTTGCGTTTAGGTCTCCTATTATTATTGAGGGTTCGTTATTTAAGAACGTGTTCAGGTAGTCGTCGATCAGTAGATCTTGTGGTCTCACGTAGGCGGAGGTAATGTTGACTTCTCCTTGCCTCATTTGTATTCTTACTGTTGTTGCTTGCATAGTGTTTAGTTGCGGTGTTATTATTCTGATGTGCTCTATGCCTTTTTTCACTAAGCTTGCTGTGCCACCTGATCTTGCTGTGTTGTCGTTCCTATATATGTCGTATCCTGGGAATTTTATACTTATGTTGTTTGTAAGTTTTGTTTCTTGTATTGCAACGACATCCATTTCGTATCTATTGACCAGTTCGTCCAGTATATTCTGGTTGGTCCTTATGCCTCCTGGATTCCAGGAGCCTATCCTCAAGTATCCCCTATTTGCTTGCACTAGTTCAGTGCTAGCTTTATGTCTGCTATCGCCTCGTTGACTACTCTAGTTAGTAACTCTTTCACAGAGTTAACTAGGCCGTCTTGGTGTTGCCTTGAGATAAGGATGGTGTTTTCCTTATCTTGTGCTTTTGTTGTTGCTGCCTGGGCGTATGATGGGCCGCCGGGAGTGATTAGTGGCCTTCTTTGCGCCGTTGCGTTTTGTCTTTGTTGGGGCTGCTGTTGACGTCCCCATGTAGGGCATCTTGGGCATCCCCTGAAATTGGCTGGGTGCTGTCCTTGGCAATTTGCACATTTTGCCTTTTGATCTTTGGGCAATTGGCAGCTTTTGCTGGAGTGTTCCTCTCCGCATTTTACTCAGCGAGGTGCTTTAAAGCACGCTCTCTGCGCGTGATGGTAGCCCTGGCAGTTGAAGCACTGTGTGGGCCCTGTTGCTTTACGTAAGTCCTCTATTTTTATTTTCATGTGCATCAGGTTATTGATGCTTTTTAGCTTTTCGGTGTCCTCCCTCTCCACCGTCATGACAAACATTGGTAAGTGTCTTCTGTCGCTCTTTCTTGAAGTCATGTTCTTAATCGACACGACTTCTATTTCATACTCATCTCTGATGGCCTCGAACATCTCAGTCGTGTTCGTAGTTGGAGGTAACCCTCTCAAAACCATCCTTGGTTTGATATCTTCTTCCAGTGGGAATGCAATCCATTGGATTGGATTTTCTTCATTGAATTTCTCAATGATTTTTACCATTTTGCGGTAGTCCTCGGGGTTCTTTGCTTGGATGAGTGTTTCCCTGCCACTTCTCGACAGCTTGTTCGCTGTGATAATTTGTTGTTTTTGTGCAATACTTAGTATTGCACCTGTATATCTCACACTCTGTAATTTGATTACAGGTGGTTTTGCCCAAGTTTTCTTGGGAGCAACTTCAATGTCCATCTGTGACGGAGACGGAGGACGCCGATCGGCTTTTGCTTCACCTTCCTGATGTTGTTTCGGAGGGGTGAGGGGTGGGAAATCTTCTTTTCTTCCTTTTGTTGTTTTGCCTTCTTTTTGTGAATTTTTTGGGATTGTTCCCGTAGCTTCGGCTTGAGTATTCTTTGGAATGGCTCCTGTGGTTTTTTGTTTCTTTTTTCCCTGAGTTTTAGGGTTTTCCTCCCGTTTTGCCTGATTTTTCAGGTTGTCTTCTTGTTTGTTTTTCTGTGCCTGGCTTGCCAGGTTTTCCTCAAGATTTTTCGAGTTCAGTTGGTTGAACTTTTTGTCCATGTGCTCGATGATGGACTTTTGTGAGGCTACCATTGTGTCTTGGAGCTCTTGTATCTTTTTCCTTAAAGATGCTATTTCTGCATCTTTTTCCTTTAGTAGTGTCCTTAATGCATGTAGTTCAGACTTGTCGTCCTCGCTACTTCTTTGTCTGGTCCTTTTCTGGGTTAGCCTTTTTGGTGTGTCATCGTCGGTAGTTTGTGGTTCTTCGCGGTTTCCCTCCGCTCTGTCTTTTGTCCTCTTCTTCTTGTTTTTGGGACGTCTGAATTCCCCTTCGTTTTCTTGTTTTTCATCTTCTATCGGTAGCTCTTTGAATATTTCGTAATTTGCGCTGTCATCATCCATGGGGGGTAGTGCGTCGTAGATGTTACAGTGGAGTTTCCTCTCACTGTAACCATATGGGGTGGGACTGGGGGGTGCCTTTCTGTCAGGCGGGGATCGAGAGCGATCCATTTTGGGGGACGGATATCTGAACGTGGACGAAGGCTTTTTTGTCATCCGTCTGGCCCGTTGCCAGCACGGTTTCTGGGTGCCACCCAGTGACCTCTTTCGCGGTAGTTCACGCTTTAGGCAGAACTAAAGCGGGGATCCTCTTGAGTTTCTCAATTCTCTGACCCTGGGGCCGTGTCTGCCAGATATAGAGTTCTAAACAACTATATCCCACAGTGTCATCCCAACGGAGGCACAGAGAATATCCCGACGGGCAAGCCCGTATGCTTTTTCGCTTTCCTACGCCTCAATTTTGGCCTCCGTGAAGATCTGATTTAAAAAACAAATCTCCCCGGCTAACCTAGTTGTGACGTAGGATTTTGCCTCTCTTTTTCAGGCCTAGGCGCTGTTAACGCCAAGTCTCCGCTACCGTGCTTACATACACGGCACGAACTGATAAGTTCGGCTCGGACTTGGTCGCTGCAGCTCCTCGGCGGTGTCGCTTGTCGCTTGTCGCTCTTCGGCACGTCTGCTGTGTTCGACTGCTGGAGTCGAACTACTACCTTTTTTATCCCAAAGACACCTGCACTTATATTGACATAATATTTTCTTCTCGATAAAAGATGGCGTACAGAGTTACATATAAGTAGGAGTCTCCTAGACTGGAATAGAAACAGACAAAGTGTTAAATTACAATGTGAGGGAGCATGTCTAACACCCAAGAAACAAGTAAAGTACCTAGGAGGGACATTTCACCAGAATAGAAACTGGGGGGAGCACGTGCGGGAGGTGATCCAGACGGCTGCGAATAGTGCAGCTGCGTTGGAGAGGGTGATGCCCAACATTGTGGTACCCAAATCCAAAAAGAGGAGAGTCTTACACGGTGTTCGATCATCCTATACGCGGCACCAGTCTGGAGCGAGCAGGCGGTAGAGATAACGGCCTATAGGAGGCTCATGACACAAGTAGACAGAACAAATCTGTTGCGAGTGGAATGCGCTACAGGACTGTGTCTGCGGCAGCCTTGTGGACCACCACTGGATGTGTTCCTTTGCATGTTTTGGCGGTGGAAAGAAAAGAGCTCTATGCGAGAAGAGGCCCAAAACTTACCATGGCCGAGAGAAGACAGGAAAGGGAAAGGTCAATTGAAAGATGGCAAGAAGAATGGAACAACACGGAGAATGTGGCACAGTGGACGAAAATGCTGATCCCGAACATAAGAGATTGGGTGGACTGTAACCACAGGCGACTGGATTATTTCCTGACGCAGGTTCTCACAGTACACGGGTGTTTTAGGGCCTACCTCTCTAGGTTCGGAAAGGCTGACACAGATGAATGCCTATACTATGGACACTCGGACACTGTGACACATACGATGTTATATTACAACAGATGGATAGTGGAAAGGAACAAAGTGGAAAGAGAGACAGGTGTTAATTTTGTTACAGTAAGAAAAATAATTTAGAGAATGAAAATAAATCAGGTTGGACTAGCATACACGTGTATCCGTGCAGTGACCAAGAAAAAAAAAGCAAGAAATACAGCTGGACCAACGGCAAAGGTAAGAGTGAAAGATGCTGGAAATTAAAACTAGAAAAGTGGGTCAGACTGTATGAGTTAGAAGGCGTGAGTCAGATTGTGAGGAAGTAGAAAATGCCCGTCTGGGAGCAATGCCATACGAGGAGCTATGAGGGTCTTCTACGCGCTACCTGGAACGAGACAGGGAGCCTCATTGCTTATGAATGGAGTGTGGATGTGGATGAATGAGGAATGAATGAATGAAGGTAGTGCTTTGGAAGTGATGCCGGCCTTACAGCGGCCATTCCGCTTCCGGATCGTTGGATGTCGGCAGTACGAAGAACAAATCCTGCAATAAGGTCAGTCAGGCGGCGTCTCTGGACTGAGATGTCTTTTGAATATTCCAGAGACCCCTCCATAAAGACAAAAACAAAAAAAAAGTTTACAAATATATGCATATCTGGTTTTTGACGAAAAGAGTCTTTATTCTATTCTAAGGCTCTCAATTTCTAGTATTAAAAGGTTATTTAAATAAATCTTTTTCTACTAATTTTTGTTTTGATTTGACTATTATAGCATTTTGTTAACTACTATTTATCTTAACCGTCTTGAGTTAGTTTAAAGTTTATCAATTACGATCGTGAACTTGAGCAATCACTAAAACGCTTCAAACAAATTGTATACACTCCCCACAAAACTTATTTCATAATTTGAGCATCAAAATTTTAATTAATACAGAACATAAAAGAAAATAATTACTTTTAATTGATTTCGAGTAAAGTCCGTTCTTCCAGCACTTAAATTTTCACGGCCCACTGAAACCACCTAATTGAAATTCATTATCAGATTAGCTTATGAACTCTTTCCAGACAATCTTGTGTTTTTAATTATAAATTTTAATTCACTTCTGCTTAGTTCATCTTCTTTCTCTTTTAAAACAACTAGGCTTTACTTTCTGCGAATTAAAAATTTGGAGAATGAGTTAAATTGGAAAGGCACTTCAAGTAGTTTAGAATTTATGCACGTATTGGTTTATGAATAACAATTTTAATTTAAGTTTGTTCTGCGTATGCAGCATACTTAATTATTTTTTATTCAGGCATTACTTAAAATTTCATAGCATATACTTTTTTATTAAAGATAACGGGTATGCCCTATTTTTATCATTCGTTAAAAGGAAGTGGAAGTACCATTTATGATATGTTGCATCTAATCTTCTTCGTTCGCTGCGGTCTGCAGTACTGTCGAACTTTTGTCCTGCATTTTACATATTCCAGGCATACGCTATGTGTGGATACTTTTTTACGTGCCATATCCACGACGGAGGGTGGCAAATATCATGCTGTTCTGATCTTAGATGCGGCTGCTCTTCTTTATCATTTCAGTTGATAGACATCCGTACCAGGACCATCGATACCGAAGTGCAAATTTGCACTAACATCACTACAGCATAGTATTCAAATAGCTCATAACTGTGTACATAAGTGCTCGTGACTTAGTACCCTTTCACACGAAGCAACTGATGTCCGAAACCGGTATCCATCACCAGTGGTTCGTCAAGTCCGCAAACGAAACACCGGTGGCTGATACCGATTATAGCTATATAAGTTTAAACATGAGTCTCAGTAAAATAAAAGTAGCGACATATGTATTGATATTAATTCATTGGCGACGCAGGATGAGGAGACAAATACCGAAACGATAATATCAAAATTTTGAAAAATATTTTTCAAATTTTGATATTATCCTTCCCCATATATTGTTCTAATTTATAGTCCCAAAAACCTGGTTTTTCTTCAATAGCGGTTATAAAGTCTTCCATATTATAATCCAGGTTAAGTTTTATACTTAACACAAATAAATTTATATCAAATTATTAAATTATTAAAACAGAACTTTTTCAGGTTAAACAATAACAAATTATTAAAACAGAACTAAAAAGACTACACCAGAATTGGCTCGTGTGAACGCTTTGATTCAAAATAATATTCTGCTAAAGGCAAAACGATGTCCGGTGGCTGGCTTGTTGGCAAAGGTAAGATACAAATTGCAGACTACTGAGCCACTCATTCCCCTTTCATACGAAACGACTACTATCCGACACCGGTGTCCGTCACCGGTGTTCAATTGCAGCAAAGCATTGTTTTAAATGAATAATTACAGACTAGGAACTTTGAGTGTCTTGCTGCTTTTAGTGGTCAGTAGTCGCCAATGAGTGTCTCACCCTCACCACTAGGCTGATTACTGGACACCGTTTCGTTTTTAACAGATTATTGTTTTGAATCAAAGTATTCTCAAGGGCGACTTTTAATGTCTCGTTTTATTAGTTTTGTTTTCTTCTGTGTCATAAAAGCCATCATCGCTTCTAATTCCTTAAATATACAACCATCATTTGATTTGTCTTCTGATCACTCTCCCTTCTTCGTAAGTGTGAATACAGAGGTATGCTACATTAACAGACCGCCAACATTAACCAACCGAATGACAAATTGGAACAAATTTAGTGAACTGATCTCTGAGTCAATCAACTTGAACATGACACTTAAATCCACAAAGGATGCTAACGATGCGATACAACACCTAACAACGTCAATCCAAAATGCTGCCTGGGATGCTACTACAGAATGCTCCTATAAAGAAAAACCAGGCTCTTATATGGACTATATAAACAATATGATTCGTAAAAAAAGAAAACAGAAAAGAATGTCAAAATACTCAAGCCCCAATAGACAAGACAAATCTAAACAGAAAAACACAACAACTCAAAGACGCAGTAAACGAGTAAAACGATGATGGTATTAAACATTTTTTGGAAAACCTTTCCGTAAGGAAAATAAAGACTACTCACTATGGAAACTGACAAGGAAACTGAAATCTCAACAACAAACTAAGACTCATATAAGACAAGACGATAGTAGCTGGGCTCGTAGTGATGAGGACAAAGCAAACTCTTTTGCGCAACATCTTAAGTCTATATTTCAACCTTAACAAAAAGAAGCTCATGCAGGTAACGATAAATCTATTTTAGACAAACGGGACGCTCCATATCAGATGAGTCTACTCACCAAAAAAATAAAAATTGATGAAATCACAGAAGTCATTACAAAATTAAACAAAAACCAAAAAAAACACCCAGTTATGATCTGATCACGGGTCTAATACCAAAACATTTTTCTGAAAAGGCAAACAGGCTAATACTATATATTTTCAACACTCTCATAAAAATTGGTTACGTTCCTGTTGTGTGGAAAGTAGCTAAAATATTGATAGCGCCAAAACCTTGCAAAGACTCAAATGAGGTCTTGTCATACCGTCCAAGTATTCTACCAAATCTCGCAAAGCTTTTTGAAAGGATCTTTATGAATGAAAACTAACCTATTATCTTAGAAAATAGCTACCAATTTGGCTTCAGGCAAAAACATTGTACCATCGGGCAAATATATAGAGTAGTCAGAACAGTTAGAGATGCCCTTGAAAACAGGTGCTACAGTATAGCTGCCTTCCTAAAAAGTCTACCTGCCTACCTAAAAGTCTCGCAGGCATTGGCATGATGGTCTAATTTACAAAATCAATTCACAGATACCTCATCTGATAGCCAAAATTATATAGTCAAATGTAACAGATAGATCCTTCTTAACCAATCTTGCACTCCGCTATATCTGATCTCGGCAGGAATCCCTCAAGGTAGTGTGATTGGTCCAACCCTATATTTACTGTACACAGCAGACATACCTACCACAAATATCACTAAGTTTGCTACGTATGCAGATGATACCATTATAATGACCACTTATGTAAATCCAAGATTAGCATCCAGAAATTTGCAGAACCATTTAAATCAATTAGAAAATTAACCAAAACTATAGCGTGTCAAAGTAAATAATACTAAATTGACTCACATCACCTTCACATTAAAAAGGGAGAACTACCCTTAGGTAAATACCCTAACGAAGAAATGGTTAACAAATAAATCATCTAGCAATAGAGTAACATATCAAAGGAAAAACCAGAGAAGTTCGCAATCAAATAAAAGAAGCAAAAAACAATTTCTGAGAAAAAAATGTGTCCAAGTTTATGTGTCCAAATTTAATTGTGGTTTTTAGACTACGGAAGCATGGAGAACTATCACTAATCTAAAGGAAAACACCCATAACTCATTAAGCAACTTAACTCCTATAGAAAAGTTGGAAAATCACTATACAAATTTATTCCAAGAGTCCAGATTGGAATATATGGGAGATGAATACAGTGTGGAGAGAAAAACAAATAGTAACATTAATACTACTAACAACGAGGACCGTACTGTGTTAATTAAAATGAAAAACGGGCGATCTCCAGGACCTGGCAATATAGCTGTAGAGTTACTTAAAGCAGGAGGTCCACTCCTAATGGCATCCTTATAAAATCAAACTTATACAGGAATTAAACGAAGATGATCCCGATAGAAGAATACAATTTTGCAAAGCAACGATGGATAACTGCCACCGAGATCCTCTCTTGGTACAAATCATTATTTTTTCTGATGAGGCCACTTTCACGTTAAATGGCGAGGTTAACCGTCAGAATTGTAGATACTGGGCAAAAGAAAACCCCCTATGGATGCGTGAGCATCATACACAATACTCGCAAAAGGTAAATGTATGGGCTGCAATTGTAAGAAATCGAATCATCGGACTCTACTTTTTCGAAGGTAATTTAAACGGGGCAACGTACATTGAGTGTTTAAGAGGGTATCTCGAACCTACTTTACGTAATTTGTTTCCCAGGAGACGTAATCCTGGAGGTTTTGATGAAAGTTTATGGTTTCAACAGGATGGTTCACCTCCACATTATACTGTAGATGTTAGAAGGTACCTAGATGAAATTTTTCCGAACAGGTGGATTGGTAGACGTGGACCTATTGAATGGCCAGCGAGGTCACCACATTTCCATCCTTTGGATTATTTTATGTGGGCCCATCTGAAGAATGTTGTGTATCAAACGAAACCAGCAAATATTCAATAATTACAACAGAGAATTCGGACAGCAATAAACAATATTTCTCAAGACACAATAAACAATGAAACGGAAAAATATAATCTAATAATTCTTAACATTTTTTGTAAGAATATTATTGTAAGAACCTAAATGAAAATATAAGTCCTGACAATATTTAAAAATAATACATTGTATTTAACCACCCCAAAATGTAGATTTGCACGCAAACGTTAATATAAATTAATACTTCAATCTATAATATATTCAACAATCGTACATAATTAAATATTTACAAAATCAGTTGACGTTTTGTGCACGGAAAATGGTATTGGAAAACTAGAAAAGCCATAATCCATCATCTGGCTCATGTTGGAATTTATTAAACAAATTAAATAAACATGAATCCAGAAATAATGCGATTTGTTCCAATATTAACATATGAATTTGTATTTAATAAAAAAATGCTCAATAAAACATACAAATAAAAATTGCAATGATTTTTTTAAATTTATTATAACTAATTATCTCTACAGCTGTTTCAGCAGAGTAGCTTTCTCAAGTGAGTTATTTTCGTTATGCGTCCAACATTTTATCGTCTTTAACTGAATAAGTTAAAAAAAGGAGAACTGTTTGTCTCAAGTTGGTTCATATCTGTATTTTTTAATCTGTTAATTTCCATAGATTCTAATAATAATAGCTTAACGCCTTTATTTTGAACGTAAAGAATTTAAAATTGGTTATTAAAAGAATAATTATGATCTATGAAAGTTAAGTGCTTAAATAGAATCTGTTTTTCTATTATTGAATTATTCTGCTATCCGTTTGTTAAAGTTCTACCCGTTATCGATGAAGAGTTTTTCGTACTGTTACGATAAATATATGATTCATATTTAACTGTAAACATCTTTTTCTAACAATTATTTTTTAGTAGGTAATACCCAAACAGGTCCCCTCTTATACCTGCGATTGGGATTCTCCAGAAAAGGGTCAAATAAATTAGTTGGCGACCGAAGATCAAAGTAGCTTATAGACAATTCAAATACAGTCAACACAGGTTAACATCCATGGGCTTCGAGAGATTCCAGGCTAACGGTTTTTTAATATACAGTGATGAGTATCTTACCACCCGGCTTTTTAACGTAAGAGATAGAAAAAACAGTTACCTTGTGAAATAAAAAGAGATGAAACTCGTAGAGGTGAGAAATAATCGGAAAAACCTATAATTTATATTACATTACATTACCACTAACGATAGTTTCACACCTTTAGACGTTAGATTCGAGCTAAATCACCTCGGTCATAATTATTATGAGTGACGTCGAATGTGTGACGTATTTCCATTTTTTAATTTCGCATAAAGTAAAAACTGATTGACCACAATAAAGCAAAAATGTGAATAAAATAATTTAATTAATAGTGATTATTTAATCTAAAGTTTTAAATTATTAACCAAGAATAATTTCTACTATGATTTGGGGAGTTTCATACACTCTTGTCACGGAATAATTATAAATCCTTCGTGGATTAGTGGTAAGAATTCGACATTGCGATACAGACATCGCAGACGATTAGAGTTCAAAACCCACATGTGGTTTTCTTTTTTTTTTTTTAATAATTTGAAATTATGCAAAGATCGTTTTGCTTTGAATCACTAAACAAAACTAAACAAAAACTAAAGTTAAAAAAAAAATCTTATTGACAAAACAGTATCGTCGTACTTTCGAAAATAAAGTAAAAACTTTTAAAGAATGTTTAAATAAGTAAAAATTCTACAAAAATAAAAAAATATCCGTGTCCACTAATCAATCGATTAGAAAAAGTCGCACTGAGATATTCACTGACGATGCGAGAATTATGTGCAGGACAACCATCGTGTTGAAACCATATGGAATCGAAAGGTATTATTAAATTACAAAGGGCTGGGACAATTTCATTTTGCAGAAGTTTCAAGTATTTACGCCCAGTCAACATACCGTCTATAAAAAATGGACCAATGACATGATTCCCTATTATGCCTCCCCAAACATTTACTTTTCGAAGACGCTGTGTACGAGATCAATACCTAGCATTGATTGAATTGTGACGGCCATGCAATGAAAACGTACATTCATCGGTGAACAAAACGTTCTCTAAAAAATGTTCATCTTGATGTGACATTTCCATTGCAGTTTGGCAAAATTCTAAACGTCTATATTGATCCCCAGAGAATTGTTCGTTGGATTTATGAAGTTTATAGGGACGGTATCGATGTCTTTACAAAATTTCACCTACTCTAAATCTTGGAATTCCACATTGTTCTCCGATACGAGGTGTTGATTGGGTAGGATTTTGCTCAATACTTGCACAAATCAAAGTGTCCCTTAGTTCCAAATCTGGATTTACCTCCCTTTGTCTGCGAACTCCTCTTGGATCGAACACGGATCCATAAGTAAAAAAATTACGTATAATAGACTGAATTGTTGATCGTGCTGGAGCCGGCCTATTTGGAAACATATTTACAAATTGTTGTCTAATCATGTTGTCTGATAATCCATTCACATACCAGACAACAATTTGCACTTTTTCCTTGACCGTTAAAATCCTTTTCACGAATTGTTTTTTCAATAAAAAGTTTCTGTTTACCGTAAAAAACACTCCTCGATTATTATTTGATAACTTGGCTTATTTGAAGGCTTGATGATTTGGTTAGCTATAAAGCAGGTAGCTGTTTGCGCGCATCCATTCCAATGTCGTCAATTGTTTTGAAAATCATTACCTGTACAGAGGAATTGATATTAACACTGAGAATTTAGTGATGGATTTGACATTAAACAGTCTTCAATGGATTATTTTCCATTCACAACCGAAGACTGTAAAACTGGAATTGAATTTGAAATATTTTGTATTTCTATTTTATAACATTGAAATAAGAATAAATTGTAAATAATGAGTTTTTCGAAAACTTGTTACCTAATATGTATCATATTTTCTATTATTTTTGATTAAGTAAAACAAAAATTTTACCCTTGGTGTGAATTGAACCCCAGTCTGCTTATCGATAGACAACGTCTGTAACTATTACACCAATTCTAGATACAATAATTGTTTTCGGACTGATCATACCTATTTAGTTTAGTCAAATATTTCAGTTGAGTTATTTTTATTATTAAATAAACTTAAAGATTTATAATTTAAAATCGCTACTAATTATTGTTTTTTACTATAATATATCTTAATATATTTAATCATTTACTCTAACATCAGAAATTATTAAAATAAAATATTTTCGAGGTCATCCGTATAATTATGACTGAAGTCAAATAGACACGTCTAATAACTAGCCTTATCTCGTACTATCTCACAACTTAATCTGTCTTCTATCCTTTCCGCTATTTTGCCGGGTGGTAAGACACTCATCACTGTATAGCTGAATTTTAATTGTTGAAAGCAGTCTGAAAATAATACGGCGTCGAGTTTCTAATTGTAACGCGGAAATAAATATTGTAAATAAATAATATAAATTAAAGTAGTTGTGATAAGTGTAAGAATATTGTATATTATAAATTAAATAAAGACTTTAAATAAACTAGGTGTTAGAACATTTGTATAATAAATAAAGTTAATAAATTAGACTAATTAAACCCAGTACAGTATTATAGAGAGTATTTTTATTCATCCATGGTTATGGAATAATATAAAGGAGAAAGATCATCAGGCGGTATATCAATACCTTTGAATTCGACCCTTTCTTTTTTGTTCAAGAAATTTGAAGGAAGAATATCATCGTTTGAGAATATTTCAAAACTGTTTGCTCGAATATTGACTTTGTCTAGAGAGAAAGTGTGTATTTTTTGTTTTTCTTCTAAGAAGATAATGTGGTTTGTAGTATTTTTCTTGGATATCTTTTGTACCATTTGCCATACTTTATTAATTGTTGTTAATGAATATAATTCTGCAATAAACTTTTTGCATGATTCACGTTCACTTCTTTCAGTAATGAATCGAGTTCGATTTTTTGGTCGGCTTGAATTTTAATTTATTATCAATTTTGTTAAATTTTCTTAATATATTCAGTGCTGTTTTTGAAAGTTTAATAATTTTTTGACAATTAGAGTTCCACCAAGGGTTCCAACCAATTAATTTAATTGGTTGGAATTCATTTGGAAAACTCTTGAATTTGACTATCAATATTATTATTTGATTGTCAAATTTTATGTAATGAATTTATTTCATTTAAAACTAGATTATGATAGTCTTGCCAATTTGTGTTTTTGATATTCCATTTTACAACGTTACAAGAGTATTGTATATTCTCAGGATTTGTTATTACAATCGCAAAGTAATCATTTAATTTAAAAGTACACTCCAAGGTAAGGTAGGATTTACTAATTTAAATGTCAAAATCGTTCGTTCGTGATCATTGAATCGACCAGTCGATAATATCGAGTGCGAAGTAATTAACGACAGTGTTTAATTGTGAATAATTTTGTTAAAATTTCTAGTGTAGTAAAGATTATAAGAAACTTAATTATCAGTAAGTGTATAATATGAGTGCCAACCAGGGGGGTGGTGAAACCCCCCAAATTGGAACTCAACCCCTTATCCAAAGGTGACATAGATGTCCCAAATATTTGGGATATGGACGTAGAATCAAATCGTAATGTATTAGACAAAAAAACAATAGAAAATATCAATAATCCAAATGTAAGTACAATAATTAATAATTCTAACGTAAAACATACGGAGACAACAACAGATATAAACGAAAAACCAGTACGTATTCCAAGTTTTTATAATAATGTAGATATCGCTCCTTTTTACGTGTATATTGAAAATAGTCTAGATAAATTTGATGGTAAATTAAACGCAATTAGAATAGGAGATATTTTGTTCAAAGAACATCCAGAATTGGATTCCAAAATCAATTGCATCGATTCGATAGGGCGTAATAGGTTAAGAATTAAATTAAAGGACTATAAATCGGCAAATGATTTATTAAAATCGGTTAATTTAAAGAAATATAATTTGTTGGCATATATTCCTAAATTTATTACACATAAATTTGGCATAATACGAAATATAGATTATGAGTTTGATGAAGGGTATGTTAAAGGGAAAATAAATCCAGTTGATATGCATTGTAAATTTAGTGTTGTTTAGTGTACTTTTAAAGCATCTAAGTTACCACAATATATATGCATTAATCATGTAAGAATTCCGGTAGAACCCTACGAGCAAAAGGTCCTACTATGCTTTCATTGTTATAGATACGGTCATTTAATAAAACAATGTAAAAGTAACGTTCGCTGTTTAAAGTGTAAAGAGGGACACGAGACAAAAGACTGTAAAAAAAATTTGGTAGAAAAATCATGTTTCTATTGTAGTGGAAAACATTACACAAATGAAATAAAAGAGTGTCCAGAATTCAATAGACAAAAAGCAATTAAAAAATTAATGACTGAGCAAAATTTATCTTATGTCGAAGCTAACAAAAAAACCCCTTAATTTACTTATGCACAAGTGGTTAATAAATATCCGGGACCGACCGAAATCTTAAACAATAATTATATAGCCGACAGTAATCACAATTTAAACAGTAATTCTAATGCTTTTCAGTCACAATCTAATATATTTCCTTCTTCTCAAATGCAGCCAAGCGGGCAAAAGTCGAGTTCGGTATACTCCCAGCATTCTGCGGTTTCTCACAAAAGACCTAGGTTGGTGAGGTCTCAAGAACATGATAATACATTGAATTTACACAAAAAAATTTTATCACCAATTCATTTACCGAGTTCATCGACAGCCGTTTTCGAAAAACAAAATTACACTTCAAATTTAACATTGAATCAGCCTCATCAAGAGACTTGTGTCACTGTTACGGAGAATGCTTTAGTAGGTTTAATTTTATCCATTATAGGAATCTTAAAACAACAAAATAAATTTGAAATTCAAGAATCAACTTTACTTAGTATTATTCAAGATAAATTTAATGCAATATCTGATGAAGAGTTGTTTTAAGATTTGCCAGTGGAATTGTAGATCAGCTACATCTAATAAAGAAAATCTTTAAAATATGTTAATAAGTAAAGATATAGATATTGCTATGCTTTCAGAGACGTGGTTTAAGCCATCAAAATATGTAAATTTTGCAGGTTATAACATTATTAGGGAAGACCGCCCTGACGGATACGGCGGGGTGGCTTTTCTGGTAAAGTTAAAGTTAAAATATAATGAGATTATGGTAAGACACTCCAATAAACTGCAAGCAAACTGTATCCAACTACTATCAAAAAACAAAATCAGTATATTTTTTGTAAACATTTATGTTACTCCAAGAAGTTCCATAGGGACGGATGAGTGGGGCGAGTTTTTGGAATCTCTTCCGAAACCATGTGTAATCGGGGGCGATTTCAATGCTCATCACTAGACTTCGGCAAATATGCATATTGCATATTTTGCATATTGTGCATATTTTATGCAAATATTTCATATTTTGGCATATTTGTATAAAAGTTTGCATAAAGTGCATAAAAGTTCAGATTTTTATACTGTATTTGAAAATTTTTAAACATACCAATTTATTTCAATTCTTCTATAAAATTTTGTAGTCATTTTAATCAAGAAATGATCTAAGTACGTAATCTCTACAGGTACAAAACATTTACAATTTCAAAGAAGATCAATTTAAGTAGCCCTCAACATTCTTAGAAAGTCTCGGTCACTGAGGCATTCAGTTATTGGATAATCGCTAAGGGTTCGCTCATTTGCATTTTATGATCTAATCCCCAAATCTATCTACAATTTATTGTATCTTAACAGCAGGTAAACGGCTAATAGTTTTGTTCCTAATTTAGGGATTTTCCAAAATCTCCCAGTTTATTGAATTAGGTACCTAAACATTTCTAATTTGATGCTCAGATTTGTAAATCATTTTTGTTTTGATATTCAAAGCGTAAACACTCGTTGTGCGTAACAAAAAGGAAGATTGTGATTTTATAATGCCTAAAACAACCAGTGCTTCAACTTGGATTAAACCTTATAAAGAGCTGTCTATGGATATGGGAAAAATCTACTGTTCAGTCTGTGGCAAAATTGTAAGTATCTAATATTTTCTATTAAATATCTAATATTTCATACATACAGGGTGTTTCCAAATGACACTTACAACGTTTGACTGTAGATACTTCTCGAAAAATTGAACAAAACGATATAGTTAATGAGGGGTCAAACTTATTTACTTTTCGAGATACAGGGTGTTAAAATAAAAAAAAATTAAATTCTTTTAGTTAATAACAACAATAACTTTAAAACCAATAAACGTATTTACTTGAAATTTAGTACTCGTAGGTTGTTTTTAAATGAAAAATAGCTTCCTTTAGTGAGAAAAAATTGTCCATGGTACAATAAAATGGTGTGTATTTAGAAAAATTTTTCACCTTTACTTTTTTTTATGAAGTCAACTATTCTAAAACACAATTATTTTTATTGTAATTGAATTAACAAAAAAAAACTTTTGTTGAATTTTAAAATAAGTTATATGATGTACTAATGGTTGGTAACAAAAACTAATTTGTGGATTAATACTGCATTTAAAACACTTAGCGAGTGTTTTTTTTCCAAACCAGTTATTTGATTAACCAAAAACACCTTGTATATTTTTATATTTTAAAGGTTGGGTTAAAATTAAGGTTTTTATTTTTATTTATAGATAGCATGTTAGAAGAAATTTCAGATAGACCAACATGTGAGAACTGCTTCACACATTGCAAAAAAAGGAAAAATAGGAGGAAAATATCAAACTTCAATGGCTAAATGTTTCCAATCTACTTCAAAAAAATTAGATAAGCAAGAAACTTTTAATGAAGACTTGTGTCGCGCATTAGTGTCTGCAAACATACCGCTTTCAAAATTAGCAAATGTAAATTTTAGTTCGTTTCTAAAAAAATATTGCAAACTTAATGTTCCAAGTGATCGGTCTCTAAGAAGAAATAATGTGAACGGGCTATACTCGTCGGTGTTAATTAATATTAAGGAAGAAATTGCAGATAATTATTTTTACATATCTGTAGACGAAACCACTGATTCCTCAGGAAAGTATATTGCTCATTTATTGATTGGTGTTCTTAAAGAAGATACCTTACCAAAATCTCATCTTATTTCATGCCAGCAACTTGAGAAAACAAATGCTTTAACAATTTCGCGTTTTATACAAGAAACATTAGCAACTTTTTTTCTTCCGACAACTATTCCTTCTAATAAATTACTGCTTATATAATCGGATGCTGCTCCTTATATGGTGAAAGCAGGACAAAATTTAAAAATATTTTTCCCAGATTTAATACATGTTACTTGTGTAGCGCATGGATTAAACAGAGTTGCAGAGGAAATACGAAAAAAGTTTCCTCTTGTAAATACCATGATATCCAGTGTCAAAAAAGTATTTCTTAAATCTCCTATAAGAATTCAACTTTATAAAGAAATGCTACCTAACATTCCTCTTCCACCACAACCTATTTTAACGCGATGGGGAACATGGTTAGAAGCAGCTAATTTTTATGCAGATCATTTTGTTAAAATAAAGAACATAATTGATACGTTAACAGATGAAAGTTCCCAATCTCTTTTGGATTCTAAACAAACTTTTCAGAGTAACTTGCTTCAACAAGAACTTTCATTTATAAAATCAAATTTTAGTTTTGTTCAAAAAACAATTACTCAGTTAGAATCACCAAAACTGTCATTGTTCGAAAGTACAGCATTAATAAAAGAATTTGCGTCATGTTGTCGAAACGTTAGAGGTAATATTGGAAAAGATATTTTAAAAAAATTTGAAGCTACTATGGAAAAAAATAAAGGTTACCATATTCTTTTTGAAGTAGTCAGTGTTCTAGCTGGAAATATTTCGGAAACAATTAATTTAGAACCAAATGTTTTGGTTAGTTTGAAAAATGCTCCCGTTACATCAGTTGATGTTGAACGAAGTTTTTCCATATATAAATATATGTACTCAGACAGAAGCCACAAGTTTTTGTTAGAAAATTTTGAACACCACTTGGTCATTTATTGTTACCATAATTCTAAATAAGTTTATTCATACTTAAAAATGATGTAGTTACTTAAAATAAATGTAAATCTTAATGAATAGTAGGAAATATTTAGTTATGTACACTTTTTTTTTTAAATAAAATTGTTACTATTTTACGATTTTTTTATTTATTTGTATGCATATTTTGTAAAATATTTGCATATTTTCGGGTAAACACGTGCATATTTATGCGCATATTTTCTACATTTTTATTTGCATATTTGCCGAAGTCTACTCATCACACTGCTTGGGGATGTTTAACAACCAATTCTCAGGGTAACAGGTTACAAGATGCAATAGATAATACGGATTTGGTACTATTAAACGATGGCAGTCATACATTAGTGCCCACATTAAACAGCAACTCCTCAGCGATAGACTTAACACTCTGTTCATCAGGCATAGCACATCTTTTTGAGTGGCAAATTATGGACGATCCACATGGTTCTAACCATATTCCGATTTTAATTAAATTTAAATGTGAAATGAGTAGTAATGAAATGATGGTGTATAGTAGATGGATAACAAAAAAAGCCAATTGGAATAAATTTCAAAGCGAAATGGACGAACAATTTATAAATAAAGATAATAATTCTAATTACAGCCAATTTATTAATGCAATTAATAATGCAGCTGTAAAATCAATACCACAGAGATATAAATATAAGCAAAATAAAAAAAATAAACACTGGTGGAATGACGAATGTCAGGCAAAAGTTAATAACAGAAAACATTTATTTATAATATATAAAAACAATCCAAACCTGCAAAATTTAATAAACTATAAAAGAGCTGATGCAATAGCAAAAAGAACGATAAAAATAACCAAATCAGAATCATGGAAAATATATTGTCAGTCCTTAAATAAAACCACGCCTATGAAACAAGTTTGGCAAAAAGTAAATAGTTATAAAAATAGAAGACAAAACAATACACATTACATAGAATCAAGTGCTGAATGGATAGAGGATTTTCAAAATAGATTATGTCCAAAAGTTTGCAATTCTAAACCATTGCAAACTTGTGTATATGATTCCTCTGGAAATTCAGATAATTATTTAACAGCGCCTTTCAGCCTGTATGAGTTGAATAGAGCTATAAAGAAAAAATGTAATACATCCCCTGGAAAGGATCAAATTCAGTACCTATAATATGATATTTAATCTATCTTATTCCGGCAGAAATGCGTTGTTGGATATATATAATAATATATGGTGTAATAAAATACCAATTCCCAATGATTGGCTTGATTATATTATAGTCCCTTTATTAAAGCCTGGGAAAAAATCTAATAATTCAGATTCTTATCGACCTATAGCTATGGCATCTTGTTTATTAAAAACTTTTGAACGAATGATTAAAAATAGACTAGAACATTTTTTAGAATTCAATAAACTATTACCCGAAAACCAATTCGGATTTAGAAAAAATCGTTCAACGTCAGATAATGTGACTACTCCAGTTACTGACATACAAAGTGGATTCTCACACAATTTTTCAACAACCTGTTTATTCATAGATATAAAAGGAGCGTACGATAATATTCAATTAGACATTTTAATGGACAAGATGCAAAAGCTAAAATTACCGGAACTACTTATTTTTAATATTTTTAAATTGTATAATGAGAGAAATATTTATATTCGTACAGTAGACAAGTTAATAGGTCCCCAAAAAGCTGCTGTTGGCCTTCCTCAGGGCAGCATATTAAGTCCTATTTTGTACATTATATACTCATTTGACTTGTACACTATATTCCATAGGAATATAAAAACATTACAATATGCTGATGATATATGTATATATACGGCAGAATAAAATATAGAAAAATGTCATCAAAATTTGGAGGTAGCTTCAGATTCATTAGAAAAGTGGGTAAAGAATAACGGATTTTCCATTTCAGAAAATAAGTCAGCAGCTGTTACATTTACTAGGAAGAGGGTTCATCATCCGTCTTCAATAACACTAAAAAATTACACACTCCCGTACCTAGCTTCAATTAAGTATCTAGGTATTACTCTAGATACAAAACTTAACTGGAAATCTCATATTTATTATATAACATCTAAAATTGAAAATGCTATAAACATCATAAAACTTTTCAGCCATAGTAAGTGGGGGCAGACGCTAATATTTGTCTTCTATTTTATAAATCTTTTATTCAGTCAATAATCGATTATGGGTGCGTATTATATTGGATCGGCCTCTGAATGTCATCTTAAAAAGATTGATCAAATCCAAAATAAATGTCTAGGAATCTGTAATGGGTATCTGAAATCTACACCCATAGTTGTTATGGAGGCGGAAAGTTGCATACCTCCACTTCAGTTAAGGAGACAATTCTTAAGTAATAAAAACTTATTTAAGATATACGCAAAAAATGACAATCTTACACACACAATTCATCAGTTAACTATCGAGGTTTTAACAAATCGATATTGGAAATATAAAAAACTCCTCTATCGATCGAAAGTTATTATAACTACCCAGAAATTAAGGACAATATATTAACTATTAACAACTTCACGTCTTTTAAACACTACGATATTCGCCCTGTATTCCATTTAATCGATGACTACCCTAGGCTCCCAGAAAAATTACTAAATAAATATTTTCTTAATAAAATTCATCATAAATGGGAAAATCATGATTACATCTTTACTGACGGTTCTGTAATTAATGGAAATACCGGTTTGGCTCTTTATCATGTTAATAAAAAAATAAAACGACTGTATAAACTGCCTTAGGGATCGTCAATATTCACTGCAGAGATAGTCGGAATTAAAAATGCACTAAAATCTTTCTATGCTCAATCCCTATCCGGCACTAATATAGTAATATTCTCTAACTGCAGAAGTGCATTAGAAAAGATAAAAAATATTAACATAACCGACCAGTATGACGATTTAATTAAAGATGTATATGAAGTACTTACAAAATTGAATAAAAATGGAAAGATAATTACATTATCTTGGGTAAAAAGTCATTGTGGGATAGAATATAATGAGATAGCAGATAGATTAGCAAAAAGAGCTACTACAGAAGGGGAGATGATTAACATGAAGCTACCTTTGAACGACCACGTAAGCCAAATGAAAATAACCATGAAAACTAAATGACAAGAAAAATACGAAAAATCCAACTCTGGGAAAAAGTTTAAATTGTTGCTTCCAAAACTAAACATAAAACCATGGTTTTTTAATGTACAAAATAGAATTTTTATAGAAACAATTTCACGAATCAGAAGTAACCATGCGATGTATCCGGAATATAAACACCGTTTAGGTATCCATAACGAAGATTATTGCGAATGCGGAAAACATGGTAGTTTAGAACATATTATATTAGAATGCCCTTCTATTCAACAAGAGATCTCTACACTACTTAGTAATCTATATAAATTAAAAATAGACACACCTTTTAACTTATCAAGCTTACTTGCAACTGAAGATATACGAGTATATGAGGTTATTTATGTACATACAGTTAAATGTAAATTTAAATTATAAGCACACTAACATAAATCCTACTCTTTTGTATCCATTCCAGGGGTCCCCTCCCCCGTGTTATAAAACCCCGCCGAGACGACCCTTCGGCAAATTAGCTCTCCTTTTAAATCTCCTTTGTGATAACTAACAAAATTTAAAAAAAAAAAAATAATCAAAAACCAAATAATATAGGAAAAAAAAATACAGTTACATTATAAAGATAATTAATAATATAATATAATAATATAATAAGCCACAATTAAAGGATAAAATACGTTTATTGACGTTTCAATTTCCACTTCGGAAATCGTTCTCAAAATACAAACATTAGTAAATTAAACAAAATTTTGTTTTTTGTTACTTAGTGAAAAATTCTTCTAATAATTTAATTTTATCTGACTCATCTATATTTACAATTCAGACATACATTATACATTTTAAAGTAGACGACTTTAAAATAATATTGCCAATATTGTTGAGTTGCGTTCCTGGGACGACTTTACTTATAAGATAGTTCATTCGATTACATGAAATCAACTTTAATTTGAGATATCCGTCAGAAAAGATCATAACATGTAATTCGTCTTTAAAAAGACAAATACATGCCATGATGACAGTAAAATTCTCCTGTTAGTGATTCCATAGTAAATTATGAGGGAAAAACCAGGAAAAAACCTCATAATACTATCCCGACATGGTAAGTATTTGATCGTGCATTTAGTTTACCTTCAATAAACACCAAATTCCGATTTTATATGTTTGTTATTTAAAAAACATAAATGATGTAATCTCTATATGTTACTGACTTACCAATACTGGTATTTTCCTTTTAATAACTTCCTCTTTCAATATGGGTAACCAGATCCTACTACATTCTGTCGAGGAATTCGCGACACAATTGGTCTCATTTAGCATAATTAGAGCCGCTTCTTTGCTTTTTCTCTTTTTACCATATGTGTTTACATATTTGAGATCTATCAAATTCTTTATTTTTAATATAGGATTGATGTTCACTTATTCTAACATTTAATGGCCTTCATGTTTCACCTAAATAAAACTGATCGCATTCACAAGGTATTTTATAAATGCAATTCCTTGTCCTTTCTTGTTCATTGTTAGGTTTGGTTTTGGACAAAATAGATCTCAACGTGTTTGTTGTTTTGAATGTTGTTGAAATGTTGAATTTATTTCCTATCCTTTTAAGCTTTTCCGATAATCCTTTTATGTATGGTATTGTTATTTTCCTCGTATTATTCCTTGTATATGCTGTAGGATCTCGTTCTAAGTTGTTTTGTTCTATTCGATCGATTGTTGAAAATTCCTAATTTATCAACGATAAAGGATAATCATTTTTTAATAAAACAGATGTTAACAAATGTTTTTCCTCCAAGAACGAATTTTCGTTAGAACAAGTAATTTTGGCTCTATCGTATAAGGATTTAATGATTCCCTTTTTAATATTAATATTGTGATTTGATTTGAAATTTAAATATCTGTTGGTGTGTGTTGGTTTTCTATACACCTGAGTTTCGTATTTAATTTAATTTAAAATGCCACAAGAAAATAGCTTCAGAACAATTATAATACACTCAGATGCACAAAAATAAAACGGAGAAAATTTTGGTCAAATTCAAAGCCTTTCAGTTTTTTTAGCCCCACTTTGATGATTTTTTTAGCATACTCTGTCAAAATTTATAAATTTTAATTTAGTATAGTGAGTTTTTTAATACAATTTTGTATTTGACTACGGGATTAATCGAAAGATTGGTTTTTTATCCTAAATTTGAAACATCCCGTGGAATAAATCCGTTAGCATATTTTCATAAAACCTTGTTTTTTGGTTGCAACCATGTCTTGTAATATTATGTTTTTAGTTTTATGTAGAAATATGGATTGGTTCATTTTAAGGAGCGAAATGACTTTGTCACCCACAATTTACGACTTTTCCTTTTATTATCAATCTAATCTTTTGTATTAATTTGTAATACGACGATGAGGGCTTTGGTGACTGATATCCAAGAAATGTCATATCGACATTCCAAAAGCAATGTATTTAAATAATGATTAAAAGCAACGACATGATCTTGGTTTTAATGAACAATAATAACAATAACCAAAACTTAAAAAAAAAACAACTTAAATGTAAGTTAACCTAAGTACGCAAATAACAAAGAAAAAATACTAAGAAACAACTTAATACTTTGTATTGCCTCCCCTAGCCTCTATAACTGCCTGTACACGTCCGCTCATGCTGTCTATGAGGTTGCGAATATTATTTTGCTGGATGTTTTACCATTCCTCTTCTAAAGCCAAGTGAAGTTCGTTAATTGAGGCTGGTGTGACTTCGCGACCATATATATTTCTACCAAGCATGTCCCAAACGTGCTCTATTGGGTTCAGATCTGGTGAACACGCTGGCCAGTTCATTTTATTAATACCAACCTCCTCTAAATATTGCGTGACACACATTGCAGAGTGGGATCGCGCATTATCTTGCAGTAATAGAAAATCATCGCCAATATATTGAGAAAAGTGTACTACGTAATTCGTTAAAATTTCCTCGATATGCCGGTGTGCAGTCAACGAACCCTCAATAAATACCAACCCCCTCCATGGCTAACGCAGGGACTGAAAGCGCACTCCGCAAATCTCTCTTCAGTTCGACGCCATACTCGTTCTCTCTCATCTGATGAGTAAAGACAGTATCTCGACTCATCCGTAAAAAGAACATTACTCCATTGTCCTAAATTCCAATGTAAATGTTCCGTGGAAAATTGTAATCTAGCCAGTCTGTGCCGTGGAAATAATTTGCGCCCAGTTGCTGGTCTACAACTTTGCAAACCAAGTTCATGTAATCTTCTTCTTCTTCTTCAGATGCAAATCCACTAATGGATGTTAGCGATCACATTTTCCATTAATTCTCTATTTCTTGCAATATGTATCAGAGATTGTATGTCGTTAATCCCTGTCCATTGCCTTATGTTTCGGAGCCAGGACATTTTCTTGCCTCCCATTCCTCTCTTGCCTTCAATTTTACCCTCAATTATAAGTTGGAGGAACTGGTATTTTTCATTTCGCATGATGTGACCTAGATACGCCGTTTTCCTCTTCTTGATGGTTTCGAAAAGTTGGCGTTCTTGGTTTATTCTTTTAAGGACATCTATATTTGTGATTTTCGCTTTCCATGGTATTTTTAGGATACGGCGATAGAGCCACATTTCGAAAGCTTCTAATCTGTTTATATCCCTCGTTTTGAGTGTCTAGCCCTCTACGCCATATAGCAGCACTGACCACACGTAGCACTTAGTAAACCTTAGTCTCAGTTGAAGATCGAATTCTGAACAAGTCAGTACCTTCTTGAATTTTACGAAAGCTTGTCGAGCTTGCTCAATGCGACATTTTACTTCCCTGTCCGATGCCCAGTCTTCAACGAAGACTGGGCATCGGACATGTAATCTTCGACGAACTGTAAATACACTTACATTATTGCCTTTAACCTCTTGAAACTGATCTCTTGTTTGTACCGCTGTTAAATGACGATCCCGCGTAGCGTTGACTCGTATAAAACGATCATCTAAAGCTGTAGTTTTGCGCTTCCTGCCACTTACCGCTTTACGCTTGTTTGTTCCAGTTCATATAAAACGTTTCATTACCGTTTGAATGGTAGAGCGATGGGTGTTTAGTACTCTAGCCACATTTTTATAATTTCGCCCATCTTCAACCAAAGCAACGGTTTTTGCACAATCTTCGACACTAAGAACCATGACCAATCATAGGTAAACAAGATGTAAGTGTGAAAATGATACATCGATCAAAAAGACAAAAGAGGGAATCTAATCGGTATAAAAACGAGACCAAAATTCATACAAGTGGCCTCTTAATATGACGGACATATCCGGAAATGCAGAGACGCCAACTTTAAGACTATGTTCCAAGCATTTAAAATACTTTTTTTAACACTAGAGCATAATAAAGTTCTAATTAAATAACGATAATAGTCTAAAATGTGACACAATTTTTAAAAAACTTCAATATAAATAAGTTTTTATGTAACAGTTGGGACAAACAATAACATAACCCATATGTATATACATATTTGGCTGTAAAAAATAAACCAAGGCATATTTTGGCATCAAACAAAAAACACAATGCTTAGAAAACACAATTGCAACCGAAAAATAAGGTTTTACAAAAATTCGCAAACGGAATTATTCCACTGGATGTTTCAAAGTTAGGATAATAAAACCACGTTTTAATTAACCCCTTACTGTAAGTCAAATATAAAATTTTATCAAAAAACTGACTATACCAAATTAAAACTTTGTACACAGTATACTAAATAAATCATTAAAATAGGGCTAAAAATAGAAAAATTGAAATACTTTGAATTTGACCAAAATTTTCTCCGTTGCGTTTTTTTGAATCTGAGTGTATATATTATACAATTTTATTATCAGATTCGGTGTTTGTTTCTGATTGTATGGATTTAAATATTTTGTTTCGAAGTCTGGAGAGAGAGTGTAATGGTATCATTGTATAATGATAAAGGGTACATTTAATACTGTAATTACTATAGAGAGATGAAGACAATATCGCTCACCATTAAAATTTGGGAGAGAACTGTAAATCAAAAGTTAAGGAGAGAGACATCGATAGGAGAAGAACAGTTTGGGTTTATGTCAGGGAGGAGGACAACGGATGTCTTATTTGCGTTGAGACAGTTAATAGAAAAATACAGCAAGAACAAAAGAGAGCTACATTTGTTGTTACATACAGTTTCTAGACAAGAGCTTTAAAGATGTATGAAAGACAAATGGATCTCTGATAAGTACGTAAGGCTTGTAAAGGCTATGAGATAGCATACACCAAACTAATGACTGCTGTTGGATTGACCGAAAATTTTTCAGTGACGGTTGGTTTGTATCAAGGCTCTTCACTGAGTACTTATCTGTTTAAACTTGTTATGAATGTATTGATAAAGAAAGTAAGGGAGGGGCGCTTCTTGGTCAATGCTCTTTGCGGATGATATCCTCTTGGTAAAGGAGAACACAAAAATGTTGGAGGGAAAGTTGGAGTGTTGGAAAAGGTCAAGAATGAAGTATATGTTGGTTAGGGATATATAATTGCTTAGGGGAAAGCTAGAACGAGTAGGAGAATTTAAATACCTTAGCTCATACATAACGGAAAATGAGAAACTAGCTCGAGAAATTGCCCATAGGATACAGGCTGTTTGGTTTAACTGGAAGCGAATAAGCATAAAATATGTTACGGTGAATGTTGGGTAAAACAAGAGGGGATAGAATCAAAAACTTTATTAGGGAAAAAACCGGGGTAAGTACAGTTTTAAAAAAGATTCAAGAACAAAGACTGCAATGGTTTGGTCATCTCAGACGTAGAGGAAAACCAAAGAGGCGATGGACTGTGTGAAAGAGGACTTAAGAGAGAAAGGTTTAGGTGAAGAAGACCCAATGGATAGAAATGGGCGACCCCTGAAAAGAGAATGGCTGAGGAAGAAGAAAAAGAACATATCTGGGCTACGTCATTTATGTTTTTAAATAACATAAACATAAAATCATAGTTTGGTGTTTATTAAAAGTAAACTAAATGCAAAACCAAATACTTACCATGTCGGGATAGTATTATGAGGTTTTTTTCCTGTTTTTTTTTTCTCATAAATTTCTATGGAATCACTAACAAGAGAACTTTACTGTCATCATAGCAAGTGATTTTTTTTAGACCAATCACTTGCTATGATTTTTCTGACGGATATTCTCAAGTTAAAGTTGATTTCATGTAATCGAATAAACTGTCTTACAATAAAATCGTCCCAGTAACGCAACTCAAAAAAAAAATTTACCGTGGCCTAGTTTTGCTGTGTATGTTATATATTATAATGTCTTGATGGGCTTCTGGACGTGAAGCGAGTGACCCATGTTAATTGTATGTGTTTATGGATATACATATATATATATATATATATATATATATATATATATATATATATATATATATATATATATATATATATATATATATAGATATATATACATATATATATATATATATATATATATATATATAGATATATATACATATATATATATATACATATATATATATATATATATATATATATATATATATATATATATATATATATATATATATTTTCTCTTATTTTCATTAATTGTTCTACTGATTTCCCACCTTTAAATTTTACTGTGCCTGAGATTCAGATAAACATCATGTAACTGGCTCTATGGCAAACTGACTTTTAGTTTAGAAAGACTTTTACTTTTTTTTTTTTTTTTTTTTTTTTTTTATTTACGCTGCAACCACAAGGGTTATTAGCGACCTAAAAAATATAGTACAGGTAAAGGTAGAAAAAATTACAATAATTGATACAGTTCTGAGTCTTCAAGATAACTTATTGTGTTTTTTAATATTCATGTTTTTTCCTAAGGCTTGTGATGGAACAGACATGAAGTCAACAGTGATATTATTAATCTTTAGAGGAATTATTTACCGATGAGTCGGAATCTTCTTCCGATATTGAAGTTTTCACTGGAGAGTGAACCTATGTGTTTGCCAAGTTTTCGTATTAATTTGGTGCTTATGGTTTTCATTCTTTTGTCGATGTAGTATGAATGTAATTCCGTTAGAAACTTTATAAGTACAAAAGAGTCTTCTGAGTACAATTTTGTTACGCTGATTATGTCTTTTGATCCTTGTATATTTTCGAATAGATCCACTACTTGATCGAAGCATAACAATTGCTTTTCCCTTTCTACATATTCTCTAACTGGTTCCAATAATGTTTGGAGATTTGGTATATCATTTCTTAAGTTTTTGTCATCAGTTTTGGTTTTTTCCTTTAATTGAAGCTTAGGTTTTTCAAAGTTTTCTTCGGAGGGTGGCGTGATTGCATCTTCTAGGGTTCTTTTTCCGGTTGCTTTGTTCGAAGTTACTTGGGGTTCGTAAGAATTCAAATGTGTATTTTTATTTGGAGGTAAGTGTTGACTTGTTTCGGGTAAGGTTGAGTTATGTTTTTGGGTATTAGAGGATGACTCAGGCGATGTAGGTGTTGTGATTGTAGTGTTAACTGAAGAAGTGGTCAAATGTATGGATTTATTTTGTAGTGAGCACTGTTGGGTTTGGTTTATTGATAAATTTGGGATTGCTACTCTTTGTAATGTGGTTTGAGAAGACGTAGTAAGTGTGGAGGGAGTGGTATTTGAGATTGCGGGAGTATTTTGTAGATTATCTTGTTGAGTATGATTTATTGATGAATTTTGTCTTATTTCTGTTTGCATTGCACTATCATTGTGAGGATGGTTAGAAGGTGAAATATTTGGACAATTAGCTCACTGGTGTCCAGTTAATTTGCATTTGAAACAATTTTCGTTTTGGGCTATAAATATGCGGTATGATGTTTGTTCCAACTCGATAATAAAAGTTTCAGGTAGTACAAAGTTGTCTGGAAAAGGTGAAACGAAAATTTGTCTTCGGAAGCTTAGAATATGACTAAAGGCAGGATTGGTTGCTCCTATCCGTAGATATGATATGTCTGAGAGAGTATTTAAACCTAGTTTTATTAATTCGTCCATTATTATGTTAGAAGGTATGCTTGGACATACATTGGACAGAATTAAGCGGACTGATGGAGTTATTAATCTTCTCGCTTCTAGTATATTTCCATTTACTATTATTTTCTTTGTTTCTGCTATGAATTTATCTACTTGGTTTTTGGATGATAGATATATGCATATTCTACCGTTTGATATACGGGATGCGAAAATTATATTTTTCGGTTCTATATGCTGACTCAATCCTTCAAGATAGTCATTAATTGTACAATTCTCCAGAGTGTTAAACAAAATAGCTTGATCTCTGCTTGGGATTAATATACTACGTGGTTGACTAACTGCTTTTGAGTATAATGCATTTTGTGGTAGCTGATTGGAAGATGACATCTTTTAAATGGATTTTAAAATCCGACTAAAACCGGTGCTGTTTTACAGCTTTCGTTGTGATACCAGTTCATGTAAATTGGATAATACTTATAACTGATTGCAGTTGTTTACTTAAATATATAAATCCAAATAGATGAAAAAAGTATATTTTATCTACTCACGATTCCTATATTCAGTATACAAATCACAAGTATACAATTCACTTTTATACTTAATTACTTTTCTTAAGTTATTAAACCACTATAAAATTACCTTCTTTGCGAGCTATTTTAGATTAGACTCAAACATGATTTTGATATTTTAATATAATTCACTATTTACATGTTCAGAACTGAAGAAATAATCGTTTAAATATTTAAATTTTTAAGAGAAACTTTGAAATGCGTCTAAACACTTTGACAGTTTTTTTCAGACTTTTACTTTAAAATTTATAATATATGTCTGAATTGTCAATATAGATAAGTCAGATAAAATTAAATAATATTAGTAATATAGATAGTAATTATATTAAGATGTTACAAGAAAATTGGTACAGAACAATATATTTTATGTATGTATTGAAATAAAATAAAGGGATTGGTTATTATTAATATTATATTAATAACACCACTTTCAGGCTCTATTAAAAAAAATATCAATAATTTGGCACAAATAAATTTATTATTACAAAGTAATAGAAATATTATTTATTAATAATTAATATTAATATTTAATAATAAATTACTAAGCATGTCTTATTTTGTAGCATTTCTAAATTTTTTGGATATGTATTGAAATCCCCTCGTATTTGATAAAGTATCAAAGAATAATCTTAGTGTATTTCATTTCTCATTCGTACGTATTAAAACACCGAATTCTTCCAATTCATCTTAGCGTCGCCCAGTAAAATAAACCATTCTTAGAGTTGTTTATATTTCTTGGGTATTTTTTTCTTTGATCGAAACCGCTAAATATTCTGCGTTTCAAATAAATATTCCAGTTTATATGTTTTCTTTATGCTAAGTTAAGCGAATGAATTTTAAAGATTATTAGATCACTCTCGCTAAAGCGGCTGTCGGCTAGAGTCACTTATAGTGTTAGTCAAAAATGTTTTTTCTAATTTGTATTGTTTCCTGTTTTGTTCCTTGTCATGAAAATGTAGTAGGCAGTAACAGTTAAATGTTCGGTATTCAGCAGTTTTACAACAATTCCGAAAAATAACCACATGTTGCCCACGTGTTCCAGTTTTTTTTAGAAGCCATGTTCAAGATTTGCCTAAGTGCCCCCTTCAACCTCGCTTTGTTCCTGTTCTGTTCTTGAGCAGTTTGTATTTGATCGTGTGGTAGAGAGTTCAACCCCAGTTATATTTCCAGTTATGGTTTCAGAAATTTAAAGTAAAACCGTGAAATCCAGGTAACTTTTTAAGTGATTACATTTTAAATTAAAGACAGACATTTTTTTGCTAAAGAAATAATTGCTTTTATAACAAGTTAAATTTTTAATAATAAAATATTGTAACTCTTAGGGTGTGGCTATGCTGTCATTTTAATTGTTTTCTGTTAAATTTGGCATATGACAGCTAGCCTTTAATTTGTTGTGCCATATTTTTGTTTGTTTGTAGAAAAGGTTAAACTTTATGGGATTTTAATTTTAAAAACCAGTTTGCCTTATCGGTAGTAATTAGTGTTTAATTTAGATTTAATAGTGTAATTTCGAAAAGTGATTTCTGGACAAGTTTTGTACGTATTGCTTTTGTTATATTATTAAATCATATAAATTATATTTAATTTATACAAAGTGCATACCAGAGACTGGTTTTACCAGTCTGCTGGTTCTTGCTGGCCATCCAATTCAATGGATTTTAATACAAATTTGGATAGCAAAATTAGTTAAAGAAGAGAAATAAAACGAGGTTACTGTCTGTATTTACATGAACAGTACAAATATAAACAATACTCCTACAGTTTCTACCTTAACAATGGCCCTTCAAACTGCTACAAACAACATTCCAGCAACTACATCTCTTTCATACGTAACCGCTGCAAAATCTACACCGAAACCATCTTTCCCAAAAAAAGAACAGGCGATAGTTCTTCACGCAGAAGAAAACCTTAAACTTCTAGACTACGTTAAAGCCATTGGTGACATCATCGGACCAAAAAATATTTCCTTTGCATCCAGAATATCTAACAATAGGATCTGCATATATCTAGTGAACTCAAATCTCGTTGATCAACTTCTGAAATCCCATCCAACCGTTCAAATCGGACGCCTTATTTTAAGTATTCGTAAACTTGTCTCCCCAACAAAAAGAATATTAATTTCGAACATCTCTCCTTACATTCCCCATGAACTGGCCGAAAAAGCAGTGAAAAGTCTTGGTTTCCAAATAGCCTCCCCCGTGTCCTTTCTCAAAGCGGGCATTCCAGGTGATGAATACTCCCACATCCTGAGCTTCCGCCGTCAAGTATATATTTTTCCCCCCTCTGATAATTTTGAGCTTCACACCTCCTTGTTAATTCCTTTTGAAGGCAATGATAATAGAATTTTTCTGTCTACGGACAAAATGGAATGTTTCTTATGCAAACAATCAGGACATGTTGCTTCTAATTGTCCCAATACTTCATCTGACAACTTATCATCTGAAAATCCTACTGTTTCCCATGTCCTCCCAAATCCCCCCACCGAATCAACGTCACAGCAACAGAATACACAATTTCCATCTCATTCTGAATCATCTCCCTCCCAAACAAATCTATTTTATTTGTCTTCTTCCCCAGAGAATTGCGAAAATGATACAATATCTGAAAAGTCAGATAAACTATGTTTAAGTTCTCATCTTTCACAGAAAAGGCCACGCTCATCTGTATCATCCATAAGCGATAATAACCTTCAATCTGGGGAAAACCCTGCAACAGAACAAACTATGTTTCCTCCCAAACAAACAGTTCCTAGCTCCTCTAGCACCTCCAACACAAAAAAGAAACGAAAACGTAGTTCTTCTCTCGACCCCAGTCTATCCACTGACTCCAAGCAAGCAATACACGAAGCCTATAAACAAAACCCAGAAGCTTTTGCAGTTCCTCCTGATAATATAATTGCCTTTATCGAGAACGCTTACGGTAGCTGTGACCCTGTCTCAGAAGCATTTAAATTCACAACAGATATTCAATCTCTCATTCTAACTTTGCAATCAATAAACCCTAATTTTAAAGATAGGTCTACAAAAATCAGAATTACACGCTTAATTAAAAAAATTAAAACTAAAATACATTCTGCAACAGATGATTCTGAAAGTATAAACAGTCTTGATAATTCCCAGGATGCTTGTGATAAAGAATACCTGTCTGATAGTTCACAAACCTCGCAAACATCCAAACACTCTACATATTAATTTCAACCTTCACACTGATACAATGGAATTGTGACGGATTTTATCCCCGTCGTCCACGCCTTGAACAGCTCATATCTGAGTCTTCTCCTGACTTTCTATGCCTACAAGAAACAAACTTCACTGATAAATATTCCGGACAACTTAAAAATTTTACAGGTTACCACTATATTCGAACTACCCAACTTCGTGCCAGTGGCGGAGCATCAATTTTTGTTTCCACTGATATTTTCCATAAAGAATTTCCGCTAAACACAAACCTCGAAGCTATAGCCGTTACAGCTTGGTGTCCCTACAAAATTACAATTTGTTGCATATACATCCCTCCAAACTACTGTTTAATAAGTTCCGATCTTGAAGATTTAACTTCTCAGCTTCCTACACCTGACTTTAATGCACATAATACTATGTGGGGATCCGAAAACACATTTGGAAGAGGTAAAACAATCGAAAATTTCCTAAATAACGTAAATATAAACTTACTAAATTCAGGAAGTAGTACATACTTTCACATCCAATCAGGTAGTTTCTCTTCCATAGATTTATCTTTCTGTAATCCCGGAATATTTCCTTTACTTTCATGGTACACATTAAACAGTCTCTATGATAGTAATCATTTTCCTATTCTTATCTCTGACCAGTCAAAAATGCCCTCAAGAATTATAACAAAATGGAAAATTACTCAAGCAAACTGGGATCTTTTCAGAACCACTGTTAAGGGAAAAACCGATGAATTACTTTTTAACAATGATATAGTAACAGATGTAAAACTATTAAATAACTGTTTAACTGAATCTGCTGAGGAATGTATTGGTAAATGCGCGATTGATCCTTCCAAGAAACCTGTTCCGTGGTGGAATGAGTCGTGCAAAATAGCTGTCAAACAATGCAAAAAAGCATTAAATAAATTCCGGAAGACCCGTACCACCACGGATTTAATAAATTTTAAAAAACTTAGGGCCAATTCTAGGCGTATTTTAAAAGAAAGTAAGAAAGCCTCATGGAATCAATACGTTAGTTCAATCACAAAAGATACTTCTCCCGCGGAAATGTGGTCAAAGATAAGACGTATGAAAGGTCATAATACATCCAGCAAAATAGCCGCCATCTCCCTGCAGGATCATATAGTTACCGATGATCAACATATTGCAGATATCTTTGCCTCTCACTTTTCAGATAAGTCAAATATTCCGAATCTTCCCAATAACTCAGATACCAACATTTCCAGCCCCAAAATATTTTCTAACACCAGCTCTATGAATCTTCCTTTTAATCTCCTAGAATTAAACGAAGCCATATCTTCATTGAAAAACTCAGCAGCAGGTCCTGACGATATCCCATCAATATTCTTAAAAAATCTTCATCCAGATACACATCTCAAACTGCTAGGGTTGTATAATAAAATCTGGTCTCAAAACCAGTTCCCAACGTTATGGCGACAAGCAACTACAATTCCTATTAAAAAGAATGACTCACCTCCAAATCTTCTAAAATCATATAGACCAATTTCTCTCACTTGTTCACTATGTAAACTGTTAGAAAAGATGGTCAATAAACGCTTACTATGGTATCTAGAAAGAAATAATATTCTTGACCCATTCCAAACAGGTTTCAGATCAAATCGAAGTACAATGGATAACCTGGTCACACTTCATACTGACATTGTTAATGCATTTTCGAATAGAAGCGAAGTCATAGCAGTAACTTTAGATATCCAAAGTGCCTTCGACACTGTACAAAGACCTCTAATTCTAAGAAAATTAACGGAATATAATTTAACTGGTAACATTTATTTATTTTTAAAAAATTTTTTAACAAGTCGATATTTTAGAGTATTAACAAATGGAAAAATATCAAAACCACATGCTTTGGACAACGGTGTGCCTCAGGGCTCAGTCTTAAGCACTACCTTATTTTTACTTAGCATGAATGACTTTTCCTCATATATAGAACCACCAGTCAGGTACTCGATATATGCTGATGATATTATATTATACTGCCGAGGCAGAGTTACAGCTACCACCAGCACTTTGCTACAAAACACAATAAACAAAATAGACACCTGGTCTACGCGTGCTGGATTTGTGTTTTCAGCTCCTAAATCCAAAGTAATTCACTTTACCAAAAAGCATAGACCTAATCCACCTTCTATAACTCTAAACGGACTTCGTTTACAAACAGTTAATTATTTGACACTTCTTGGTATCACCTTTAATAAAAAGCTTATCTGGAGACAGCATATTCAGAAACTTAAAGGAAACTGTACCCAAAGAATCAATTTACTTAAATCTCTTGCTAGCTTCTCTTGGGGAGCTGACGAAGAATCTCTTCTTAAAATATATAGAGCGTTAATTCGCTCTAAGCTAGATTATGGCAGTATTCTTTATATGACATCTAGTAGCTCCCTACTAAAGTCTCTAAACACGATTCAAAATACATCCCTACGACTATGCCTCGGTGTTTTCAAATCAAGCCCCGCTGAAAGTCTATGCGTTGAATCTTCAGAGCCACCACTCCATCTAAGAAGGCAGCAGCTTCTACTTTCATACTTTGTAAGAATATCAGCAAACCCAAGTAACCCGGTAATAAATCTAATCAATCCCATAGAACCTCCCCCAGTAAATGCTTCCAATCAGTCTCTCACATTACCACAAATATTATCTCCTTTATTAG
Source organism: Diabrotica undecimpunctata (assembly GCF_040954645.1). Classification (NCBI taxonomy): domain Eukaryota; kingdom Metazoa; phylum Arthropoda; class Insecta; order Coleoptera; family Chrysomelidae; genus Diabrotica; species Diabrotica undecimpunctata. The sequence goes on along the minus strand of NC_092807.1, from coordinate 116,823,466 downwards.
ATTCCATCAACCTCTCCAATACTACTTCTATTTATACCCCCAAGACAGCTCCATGGATGCACAATCTTCCAATTTTCAATACTGATTTATGCAGATTCGACAAAACAGAAACCCCAAACTTAATCCTTAGAAAATCCTTTCAAAACATCCTTAACTTAACACAATTTGATGAAATTTTATACACCGATGCGTCCAAGAATGAAGACTGTTGTGGCTCCGCTGTGTCCACACTGACGACGACAATAAGCTCTGTGCGATTGCCTAAAAGTTGTAGTATCTATACCGCAGGATTATATGGAATACTCCAAGCATTAAAGACTTCAATCCGTCCTACTTCAAATGAAAGCATAAAAATCGCCATTTGCACTGATTCTCTTTCCTCGATTTATTCAATAAGATGCATTTTCTCGAAAAACCCACTAGTCCAGGAAATCCACACTATCTGTAACCAACTATATTCTGCTAACATAAAAGTCATAATGATCTGGACTCCATCTCATGTTGGTATATTGGGAAACGAAAAAGCAGACCAAGCCGCTAAAGCAGCATGTTCTTCTGACATAGCCTTCCAAGAGGTCCAAATCCATACGGATCTTAAAATATTGGTAAAACAAAAAATCCTCAGCTCATGGGCGGACCTGTGGAGTAAAACAAAAACTAAGCTGCATGAAGTTCAGCCCAGCTTATCTCGCGTCAATATCTCCTCTATGAACAGGAAAGAAAAATCAGTTATTCACCGACTACGAATAGGGCATACACGTCTCACACATGGATACCTTATGGCATCAGAAAACCCTCCAGTATGCCACTTCTGTAATAACGTCCTGACCATCAAACACGTGATAGTGGACTGCTGCCAGTATAACTCTTCCAGAAACAAGCACAGCCTAAAAGGAAATCTAAAAGACATTCTCAGTGTTCCAAACCGTTTTGACAGTGTTCTTAGATTTTTAAAAGAAACAGGTTTATTTCAGCTAATATAAACAGTGCATAGTGATAAGATTTATTGTTCTAAACTTTCTATAAAAAAAAAATGTTCATATTGAATTCTTGTACCTATACCTATATAAAATATGTATAATGTTGTAAACTACTGTACCCGTGTCAATGACCATAAGCTGTCGAGACACGTTAATTTTAAATAAAAAAAAAAAAAAAAAAAAAAATTTTAAAAACATATCTTTAATTTTGATAATCTATTTCTGCCAGTTATAAATAACCTAATAACAGTTTTGTAAGTATTGTAGCAATTCCCAGCTGTAAGTTTGTAAAGAGATAGGATATAATATGTAAGTTTTGTTTTATTTTGGTATAAACCCATGTAAATATAAATATCATAATTACTTCTACGTATCTGTATATGTAACTGTTTGTTTGAGACAGAAATAAATGTTTATTTCATTTCTCTGAACTATTTTGTTTGCTTTATTTTAGAATAATCTCCTAACCCTTTGATGTGTTTTTTATTTTAGGGATATTTTTCCTAAATCCAGCAAGTTCAGGATTCTTCGAAGCGGCGTCCTTCTTTTAAAATAGCTAGAAGTCTTTTTCTTGTTGTCTTTATTTGTTCATTTATTCCAGGAGATTCATGTAAGTACCCCTTTGTTTAATTTTCTTGGTAGTTACCCCAATCCGACCCATTGTCATTTACTTATCCACGACCCCAGCTCTCCAATTAACCCCTGAGTGCCGTTCGCACAAGTATCGATTTGTTTTGCTTGCCCAATCTACACCCCCTTAATTTCAGTCCCCAATTTTCTACTCCATAATAATATAATCTTTCCCTATGGTAGGCAAACTACTATCGTTACAATTTAATTGGGACAACAATATTTAACAGAATTTTTTCTATGATGCAAATAAATTCATCATTTCAGAATCAAGAATTGGACTCGAACAATATTGAATAATATATAGTTTATAACTTAGTAGAGAGCTTACAGATGTCTTTGTATATGTTACGAGCAAAGCCCGAAATTGGACAATCCTAACATTATACACAAATTATTGTCCACTTCTAGCATTGTACCCCCAAAATGTACAATGTCCGAAATAATCAAAAATAATTGTCGAAACGCTCATCGGTTCGAATCGATTTTATTATTGACAAGCGACACACCAAATCAAAAATTGAAAAATCGAATCGAAGAAGAAATTCTTCTACAATAGAGATATTGTTAGTGAAATATTTCAAAGCTTCAAGAGATAGATACATCACTATAATATAGGGTAGATGTTTGTAAAACATCTTAGATTTTCAAGAGATATGTATGTTAATTTAAAATAATTTAATTCTACGAATCCAAAAGTCAAAAACGCTGGTTAATTATGGATTTATAACCTCAATTGATGTTTGTTTGTCGTTAATAACAAATGGGGAATAATCGTAAAAGTCGATATGAATCGATATCTGATATATTATCTCAAACTTTGACGCATGGCTACTTATTGAAATTCGAACATTGTACAGCAATTCTTTTATACAAAGACCGCCGATTATATATATTTCGGAGATTGTACAGTAAAGGGGTACAATGCTAGAAGTGGACAAGATTTTTTGTACAATGCTAGGATTGTCCAATTTCGGACATTGCTCGTAACATATATATTAAAGATATAACTTTATTCTATTTATTATGTCAGGAAAAAAGAAGAGCTTATAAGTTTTTTTTTTAAGTATGAAACTTTCTTAAGCTTAAATAAAATATTAAATAACCAATAATTTCAATCCTCGATTTATATCTACTAATAATCCTAACGTAACAGCTATTTTACGACCAAGAGCTTTGAATAAAGCCCTAAGAATATCCCCATATCCGCGTCGAATACACCCTTAACGTTAACAATGTCGCCGTAATTCAGCGATTCTTTGTCTTGGGTTAGTAAGCGTTAATAATAGCGAGCAAATATTGAACAGACTAACTCCAGGATTTAGCTCCTCGAATACACCCTCCGTGGACAATTATCGCACCTGCCTGAAGGGCCCACAAATCACTTTAATTGCTGCTGATAACAAACACAAGTTTGCAAGACGCGCGAGAAGTAGGCGCCCCTTTTAGTTTTTCCTCTATGAATGGCATTAAGTTGAGTGCCATTAGTTTTGACGAGTACCATTGCCCAATCTGCGCGTGACGGAGAGAAAACATTAGAGAAAACAAAGAAAGAGGTTACGGTAAGTTTTCACAAAATTTATAATGAGAAACTATCTTATTTGTAAGCGAAGCGCCTGGATAATAATTATTCCAGACAAGCTTGTTAAATATTAAACACCTAAAATATTTTATTTTAGAGCGCAAAAAGGATATCAGATATCATAGACGTCGAAAGAAAAGAGGTAATGCAATGTTACATAATGTCATATGTCATTATACATTCCTAAACTTGCATTATAAATTACATTTCATAATACGATCTTCGTAGAATGGATACAAACTCTGCAGCTAATGACACTAATTACACACAAAGGACACGATTCTCGTGCATCATAATCAATGGAAAATAATGGCTATCGAAAATGTTTCTTTATTTTAAGCCGATTTTAAACCTATTTTAGTTTTATTCTAGTTCGGTGTCTAATATTTCTAAAGTGTATTATCTAATTTTTCACTGGTCACATTACGCTTTACTGTGGTTGCTAATTAAAGACCGAGAGACGTGTTAGACAAGGATGCGTGTTGTCACTTGACTTATTCAACATTTAAGATTTGCTCATGACAACTACACTTATAGCAGTTAAAGTTGGTGTGAAAATCAATAAAGTTAACACAATAAAAAACCAGGAATGTTACAGGAATACCAAATAGTGGAATTCGTAGTTTCCAGTATAACTAACGATGGTAACTGTGAAGCAGAAGTCGGCTGCCTGATAGAAAAACACAATAAGTGCTAAATTTTCAAAAAATGAATTACATACTACATATAATTATTTACTGTGTTTTTGCGCATCGGATAATTCTGAGAAGTTTATCAAAATTCGTATATTAACTAAGATTTGAAAGTATTTAAAAACACTTTAAGTGGACAATTTCAGTGGGTTAAAACACTTCTTCTTCTTCAAGTGCCATCTCCGCGGCGGAGGTCGGCAATCATCATAGCTATTCGGACTTTTGAGATGGCTGCTCTGAAAAGTTCATTTGATGTACATCCGTACCACTCTCTCAGGTTGCGCAGCCATGACATTCTACGCCTCCCTATGCGTCTCTTTCCTTGGATCTTTCCCTGCGTAATCAGTTGGAGCAAGGTGTATTTCTTTCCACGTGTAATATGTCCGAGATATTCCAATTTTCTTGTTTTAATTATGTTTAAAATTTCTATTTCTTTATTTATCCTCTTTGTTGTTGACGTGTTCTGTCCACGATATTTTCAGAATTCTTCTATACACCCACAGCTCCAATGATTCAAGTTTTTTCATTGATGTCGCATTCAAGGTCCAAGATTCCATTCCATAAAATAAAGTCAAAAAAACATAGCACCTCGCCAACCGAACTCTTAGTTCCAATTTTAAATCCCTTGTACATAGCACTCTTCTCATTTTGTTGAATTTTGCTCTAGCCTCTTCTATTCTGATTTTGATCTCCTGAATGTAATCATTTGTGGAGTTAATCATTGTTCCCAGATATGCATATTTGTCCACTTGTTCGACGTTGGTTAAAACACAGTAAGTACGAAACATTAAAAAAAAACACAGTAACTTACTGTGGCTTACTGTGTTTTTCCATATTTTAAACAATTACTGTGTTTTAAAATCATCGAACACGATCTACTACCACTTCTTTTTCGGCACCACGACGATTTTAATTTGGATATTGCTTTGCCTCATCTCATATCCAGCAACCAGCAGTTAACTTGAGGTGGCTAAGAGTTGAACATGTCTCGTCACGCGTCAGGAAATAGTGTTAGTTCTCTATCGCGCTACGTCGTAACTAGAGCTCTTGAACATTATTATTTCAATATTGAGGTAAATATATTTAAAATGGTAATAGTTTTTACTGTACTTATTTTATTGTATTTCGGAATAATTTTGTAAGTAGCTCCAATCGCTGCATCTGTTGAATCCAGTTTTAATAAAAAAGTGAGCTTAATTACATTTTTATAAAATATCTACTATTTGCAATATTATATTTCACAGCTCATTGTGACAAAAATGTCAAAATCTTGACGAGCTTGAGTTGTTTCCACATGTAAAATATGAGACAGCCCGTTATTTTCTCGATGATAACTTAAACTTAGACACGAATGTTTTGTATTCTTTTTATGAGTTATCAAAGACTGCAGAAACTTCCAGTAACGATGACGATATTACCAGTACTTTTAATGACAGTGATGCTGATCAAAATTATTTACCCGAGAGTGAAACGTATAGTTCATCTAAAGAAGAAGTTCCTAAAAAAAAAGCTCTCGTAAATATTACGAAAACAGATAATGAGATATGTTTAGCTACTTTGTAACAAAATAATATTTCTATCTAATAAATATTCTAGATTACTGCTCTTCATATATCCTGTATTGATAACGGTTTTTTCAAAATAAGGAAAAAATCTGACGGAAGCTTTAATGAAAACAAGAAAAACCAACGTGAATTTGAACCCATTCCAAATCTTGTGAATATGGGTGCAACTTACACAAAGGTACAAATGACTAATTTTCTAAACATAATTATTTAATAATTTTTTATAGGTGCAGTCAGTTTTAACGAATAATATTCCTGCTTCAAACAATGAAATCTTTCAGAAAAAGAAAAAGTGTTCTACTGCAAGTAGTGAAAAAGTTGGGAGGAATAAGAAAAAACACCCGATTCGACGAATATGCAAAGGTAAATATAGAAAAAAGTGTAAATACTTAAACGATGACTTAAATCGCCAAATCATATGGAAAGAATATTGGAATATGGAACACACCAGCCGTCGAAAGTGGTTAAGTAAACACATCAATCTAGTTCCTGTGAAAACTCGAAAAGTTAATGTACACATCAAAGATCAGAAAGTGGACAATTTACAATGTCCTTGAAAAAAGGAACTGATATTTCAGTATGTAGAATAATATTTCTGAATACCCTAGTGTAATGACTCCGTTATCATCGAGTTGGTAGCAGCTATAAAAAGTGCTCCATGCGGCGCTATGGTAAAGGAACGTGGAGGAATTTATTCTAAGCCGAAAGTCAATCGAGATATAATAAACATATTAAATCCTGTCATCCATGTGTAAGTCATAACCGAAGACATAATGCTTCCAATGTAAGATATATGTCTAGAGAATTAACGATGAAACAAATGTTCCACAATTTTAATTCAAAATATCCAGGAATTTGCAAAATAGGTATCTACCGAGGAGTTATGAAGGCTATGAATATTTCATTGCGCCCACCAAAGTCTGACGCTTATGAAGAATGTACGATATAAAAAATAAATCTAATGACAATCATAGTACTGGTAACAAAGATGACAGGACTCTAGAGAAATTAATTATACATAATCCAAAGCAGAGAAGGCCACTAATAAGTACAAGGCAGATTCTGAGGAAGCAAAAACACTATCGAGTAGTTCTGCCAAACGTATTTATTCTATGGATCTCCAAAAAATTATATTGCTTCCTATCATGTCGCAAATAAAATCCAGTTTTTTTATAAGCAGGCTTGTGGTATTTAATGAAACATTTGCTTCTTTGGGTAATGCTAGTCATTATAAAAGTTACTGCATTCTCTGAATCGAGGCAATTGGAGGTAGAAAGGCAAAAGCAATAACCGATTCGATATTGAAAATAATTTCCCAGGAGCATGATGTTTCTGAATTTGTAGTTTGAGCAGCACAAAATAAGAACTGGGTTCTCTACACAATATTAATTAACATCGTCAATCGAAACGAAGGTTCTTCTAAAGTAATAATCAAATACCTGACAAAAGCCCACACTCATATGAGTGCCGATCGATTACATGGAAACATAGAGAAAAAAAGTCTAAAACATAGAAATGTCTACGACTTTCAGGAATTATATGATTTAATAAAGTCTAGCAGGCAAACTTGAATCTGATTTGAAGTTTGCTTTACGAAAGAAAGTCGAAACCTGGAATTCAAATTAGATTTTGATGACGAATTTACGAAATTGGATTTCTTGCAAAAAGGTATCGTCTTGATCACGTCCGTCGTTACCAGTTCGTAAGACAGCAACAGCTAAAAGAAATAAAATACTTAAGAATTTAGTCCCATTAATGCCAGCAAATAGGCAAATATTTTGGAAAACCCTTCCAATCATCCGATCTAAGTAATAGTGGGGAATTGGTTGGAGAATTTTAATCCCGCCCAATTAGTGAAAACTAAATTTATTTTGTTTATTAGTTCTTACTTTCATTCTGTACTATTCACAATATTTTGTGATTAATAAATTAATGTTTGAATTTTGTGAAAAAAGTTTATTTAAAATTTTCCCTGCCATAGAATAAAATGTGCTGAACGCTCTACATTTGCAATTAAAAATGATAACTGAGATTCCGATTACTTGTTTTTCCGTCGTTATTAAAATTATTTAAAAAATTATTACTTTAACATTAAAAACACAGTTATTGCACTTTTATTATTAAAATATTTTCACTACTGTCCGCATGGTATTTGAAAAAACACAGTAATTTCATTTACTGTGTTTTATTGAAATAATTTTTTATTATCACAAACTAAGTATAAAAACAAAGTAGAAGTTGCCTTTCGACAAATATTCATTATATTAAATAACACCGAATAGTAAATCATACAGTACAGATTGTATAATGCCATTGCTTAAAATTAGGACTTCAACTGCACTAATATGGAAAGGCTGCATTTTTTTTTTGTAAAATGTGATTTATCTCAAAACTTGTGCAATTGGAGTTACTGTGTTTACCCGTATGGCAGCCGAAGTTCGAAGACGTATTGGTATGGCAAGAAATGCGATAAGTCGCCTAACTAAAGTTTGGAAAGACAGATCTATTTTTCAAAATATCAAGATGATACTGGTGAATGCCCTCGTATTCTCCATATTTCTATACGGAGAAGAGACTTGAACTCTCCGCGGATGCGAGTGCCAAAAAATTGATGCCTTTGAGATATGCTGCTGGAGAAGAATGCTGCGCTTACCTTGGACAGCTTATAGGACAAACATTTCCATTCTAAACCAACCCGAGATTAAAAAAAGTCTGTTCACAATATATCTGCAACGTAGTCTGCAATTTTTGGAGAGATTAATTGTTTTTGGAAACGTTCTGGAAAAAAGATCAAGAGTTCAGCTGGAAACTCATTCTGCGAAGCTCTCAAAACAGCTAAAGATAGAGACCAATGGAGAAAAATTGTTGGGAATATTGGAAGAAACCACGATCTTCAGTAATAGGGAAACGACAAAGAGAGAGAGAGTAGTTGCTCTTTCTTCTTCTTCTTTTTATACTAGAGACCATTAAAGGGTTAACCTTTTAAAGGTCTGTGGTATTACTCTTATACCACTATGCATTTTTATTTGACCTTGACGTAGGAGAGCAATAGAACGATTTTGTGAGCGTTTATTTATTATAAAATATATCACAGATTCTTTTCTTATTCCAGCTACGAGCGAGCACGGACGTTTCTACCTGCTAGGTTAATCAAGGTCAGGAATGGTAGTAATGTTCACTAGCGTTTATTTAGCACATAAACTTTTGTGTAGTTTTAGCAGTTTTAATATTTTTTTTAGTTTTACTTCAATTTGTGAATTATAAATTGGTAACTATTATAGATTATAAATGTAACTGTTCATAAAAAAAATAATTTTATTTTTAATTTTACGTTTTTCCGAAATTATCTTATATATAAATAAAATAAACTGTGTAGAGTTTTCTAAGTGAGAGTGCGCTTATTGTGTGAGAAAGACATGAGACCGGCTATGTTCTCATCTATACTCCGTGCTGTTTACTGGGTGATAAGTGACACTGTTGGGCGCCTAATGAAGATAACTATTCTAGTTCGTGATGAAAGGAAAAAAATAAAGATTTGTATTATTTAATGTCATACCATAAAAAAGAAATAAAAAATTTTGTCCAAAAATTACTAAAAAATTGTTTGTGGTGGACCACCCTTATCACTTAGGGGTATCAAAAATAGATAGCCACCTACTCTCACCGGATAAACATATAAACACGTGACACGAGAATTTTATATAATAAAATAGACGACAATACATTTTTTATAATAACTTTCAATAAAAAAGTTAACTTAAAATTAACAATCCTACTTGACATTAACCTATAGACTACTCTTGTTTTATATTAAAAGCGGGTATGCTTGCTTTGAATTGATATTTCCGAATTTTCATTATTTTTTCTGTGAACGTCGGAAAACATAAAAGCTGGTTTTAGGGAATTTCTGTTTATATTTAATTTGGATTTCGTCGAAAAAAGTTGTGTTGGAATATTTTATGTGGCAGAGACCAAAGTGATTTAAACCAGAATGCGAAATTCGTAAAAAAAAACTACCACCACACGGCTATGAATTTTTTATAAAAGTAACATTTCGTTGGTAATTCCAAAAAGAAGTAATTTATTAAAAAATGCAAATTAAAAATTAAAAGTTAACACATTCAATTAAATACACTCCTAGGTCACCAAAACTATAGAGAGGCCAAATTAATTCACTTAAGTTAACAAATAAACTTGAGTTGTGTGGTTTAGAAAATAATTGAAGACATATATATAATATATCTATGTAATTTAATACAATATGTAATAGATTGTAATATATAAATATATATATATATATATATATATATACATATATATATATATATATATATATATATATATATATATATATATATATATATATATATATATATATATATATATATATCATGCGACATGTTTGGCATCACAACACATTGTAGTGCATAAAATTTCTTATCCAATCGTACTTTCACTCGTATTCCCTCATTTATCGTTGCCAATGTCCGTTTATTTGCACCCACCAAATTTACCCGTGGTATTTTGTAGATCAAATTCGTTAAATTAACTTCCTCTATTGGTTTTCTGTTGATCAGTGTAAGTTCCGATCCAGTATCAATCATAATTTTAATCGGTGTCTCGTTGATAAAACCATCTACAAATTTCAGATTTGCTCCACTTATTTTGTCCTTATTTTCTGCCAATTTAATAAATTCCTTCGGGTGACAAAAAATTCCTGTTTGTTTCTTTGTCTTTAGTGAGCGCCTTCGTGAAAAGGACGCTTGCTTTTCTTGTTCGCTTCTACTTCTGTCGCTTTGTCTCTCATCCTCATATTCCTCTATGTGTGTGTTGTTGACCGCTCTTCTATTTTCTCTTGGTCTCTCGGACCCGTATCGGTTTCCGCGATTTTCCGGTTCATTCGTTCTATTATTATTTCGGTTTTCCTGATATGTGCGAGTGTTGTTTCTATTCTGGTTCTCTCGATATCTGTTTCCGTTCCATTGCCGATTTCTTTGTTCATAGTTTACTCTTCCGTTGTCTCTACTTTCGTTTTCCCTCCTCGGGACAAATTCTCTTCTTGTGTACTCTCTCCTAAAGTTTTGTCCTCTATCTCTATAGTCTTGATTTTCTCGTTGTCTATAATTTTCTTGCGTTCTCCTCATTTTTCTTTCTCTTAATTTTGCTTCTCGTATTTGTAAGAATTGACATAAACTGTCAATATCTTTGTAGTTTTGTAGAGTTATGTGATCTTCTAAGGTATCTTCAAAATGTCTGGCTATTAGTTCCACTAGCTGTTCGGACGAATAGTTGTAATGTAAGTGTCTTGCATTGTTGTATAGTTGTAGGGCATATGTTTTTTCTGATATACCTATACTATCCTGGTATCTTCCATTTTGTAATTCCTTGTTTATCTCTATCTGTTGTATTTTCCCCCAGAAATAATTCAGAAATTTTTGTTCAAATGTTTGCCAATTTTGCAATTCTTCTTCTTTGCTATCAAACCATAAACTTGCCTCATCTTTAAGATGGTTCCTTATCGTTTCCTTTGCTGTTTCGAAATTACCGATATGTCGTACTTTCTTTTTTAAATTGTTAATGAAAATTACTGGGTGTAAATTTTTTACGTCCCCGCCAAACTGTATTTTTATGTCACCCGGACTTTGGATGAGTACTTCTCTCCTGTCTCCCATCTCTCGTTGTTTTCTGATATCCTCAATTTGTTTTTCTATTTCTTTCTTGTCTTATTGTAAAGCCATTTCAAATTTTGTTTCTAACTGTTCTAATTCCTTTTTCTGTACAGTCTTAATATCTTTCATTTTAGTTTCTATTTCTTCTCTCTGCATCTCTAGTTTCCTCTCTGTTTCTTCTCTGACTTTTTCTAAACAGACTTTTACCTCATTTTCATATTTGTCTAAACGCTTTTCCTTTTTTCTATCATTTTCTTCTAATTTTTGTTCATAGTTTTCCAAACGCTGCTCTATATTTCTGTTATTTAGTTCTATTGTTTGTTTTGTTTCTTGTTGATTTCTATCCATTTTTAGTGATGTTTCTTGTTGGTTTCTATCAATTTTCTTTGATGTTTCAATTTGGTTTTTCTCTATTGTTTGTGTCTGTATTTGCATCATTGCTAATAATTTTTCCAGCATCCCTGTTTCTTTTCTTTCCTCCATTATTGTGGCATTTCCTTCATTATCCGATCCTTCATCAATAATTGTTTCCTCTTCTATCTTATCCTCTTTCCTTTCTTGCGTTTTACTTTGACTCCTTGTGGTCGACATGTTCGTTAGATTATTTATCCCCGCCAAATATGAAGCTTTGAAATTTGTGCAATAATATCCCCGCCAAATATGAAATTCGAGTAATGTTGCAAAGACGAAAACTTTTCCTCTTATCCCAAATGCAATAAATTCAAATAAATGCAATAAAATTTTAAAACTTTTGTCAGTTGTAAAAATCAATCAAATATCATAAATTATATCATGTAAAAATTTGTACCTAGAGAAATTTGAAATGTAATGTCATAAAAGCAAATATTATAAACTTTAACCATCGGCAAATAAATTTTCAATCAATCTGCTTTCTTTCTCTATCCGTTTAAATTTTAACTAGAAATACTTTCTACGCCTTACACGTTGGGGGCCATTTGTTATGATTGTTTATTTTGAGTTCAAACTTAGTTTATTGAGCCAATAAAAAAGAATTATAACTTATCTGTTATCAAAAGTAAAATAATCCTTATATTACCTGTTTTCGATGGATTCAAAAGATTTTCTAGTTGTCTTTTATCAGGATAGAGAAGAAAAGGATAAGAATACAAATATATTATATTACAAAGATTTACGTTTCTTTATTTTATATGAACGAATAAAACAATTATTAAATTCTGTCGTTATCTTATCAATCAGCATACAAGAAAATAAATCAAATTATTATGATAATAAGATTATAAAGCTACATACATTTATATTACGTGAAAAACCAATTTTACTTAAAATTTTCTTTACTTGAAAAAAGAAACCACAAAACTTTAAACTTTTGATTAGCCTAACAAAACCTCAGTTCTTAAATTTGAATGCTAATGACCATGATGTCGAAACGATCCTTCACAGATATAAAATTCAATTGTACAAACACTTACAGCTTATTTTCTTCTTGAGTTGTATGTTGGAAAATACCCAGAAAAGTCCAGTCTCCTCAACGATGTGATCTCTCCTCTTTAGCACCTCGGCTCTTTCTTAACGTCTCTGCAAACCTCCTGCAGACTACACAAAGAACACCTGATTCACTTCTCCAAACTCAGCTATTTATTTATGACACCAGGACCTCCTTTTGTCAACTTGATGCCGTAAGAATACTTTCACATATACTTTATAAAATGCCCACGGTAGATACAAGGACCTCCTTTAATCTACTTGTTATCTCCTTCTTCAAACTATTCACTTCTTTTCGTTACGCCGGTATCCAAACTCACGAATCACACCCTATCTTGAGACCAACGACTGTTTCCTTTCGATGACCAAAATATGACTAACTTCTCCTCTCTCATGATCGACTCACAAATTCCCATTTAAAAAAGACCGTCCAATCAAAAGCTCAAATTGTGTTTACCATGATTTTGGAAAAGCCTAATTTCGGTTTCAGAGAAAAACTAAATAGCTTACTTTAAAATTGGATTTTTTCAATACATCATTTATACATATTTCAAAAGATTAGAATATGGTCATTTAATACTCGACTATACAAACAATGAAAAGATTAACTCACAGGTAAAATGTCTTCTAATTCTAAACAAAGGTTTTTTGATAATTTTGTTTGAAACGGAAAAAGGTCGTTTGCCAAACAAATCTCTATTCTTATCTACACTAAATCTTATCTTAAATTACTATATACAATTTGTTTCTATTGATATCTTAAAATTTTATTCCGATGGATATTTTTATTTATTTTTCTTTGGTTGGGAAAGAAGAAACATAACAATATATATATATATATATATATATATATATATATATATATATATATATATATATTTAAATATATATTGAGATGATATTAAACATAGGAGAAAGAAAAATAGTGTTTAAAAAAAAATAAATTATAAGTTATATACTAGATAATATTAGATATAAAAAGTATTTGGTTATTTTAATAAGTTATATACTAGAGAATATTATAAAATATATTTATATGAGGGCATTTTTAAGGAATTAACATAATAGTTAGAAAGTTAAAAAGTGTTTTTGCAATGAATTTGTTTATTTTAATAATTATAATATTGTAAATATATTTGAGTGAGCCATCTTTATAGGCAACCAAGTATACACTTAAGTGAATTGGATAGTATGAACTTTTATATAGAATTATGGATTAAAAATAGTGTTATTTATTAATTTAAAATGTGTAATTTATATATAAATTTGTATTCTGATCTGAAAAGCCTAAATTTCCATAAAATTCTAGATAGAATTTTAGTTAGAATAGTAATCTTCTAGATAGCATAAAAAGAATTATCTAGAAAGACGTCAATAGACAGAATTTAACCTTTGTTCGCACTAGAATCTTCGCGAACATGGTTATGTCTATGAAATAGAAAGATTCGAACAGATATTTTTTCAAGAACATTCGTGAACAAAAGAAAATGATATAAATATGATGTGATTTTGATTCAGAAAGTCAGTAAGCAGTCAGTAAGCAGTCAGTAAGCAGTCAGTATGAAGTCAGTATAAAGTCAGTCGGTCATAATTTTAATATAGTGAAGTCAGTTGTTCAGTAATTTTAAGATAGCAAGGACAGAAAGTCAGTCAGTTAGTCAGATTTTCAAGATAGTCAGTCAGAAGGTCCAGATGTTTAATATAGTAAGTTCAATGAAGATTAAGAAACAGAACAAAGAGAATATTATTGAAGATTAAAAATTATGTTATGTATATTGTGATTGGAGATATATTTATTGGAGTTAATGTATGTTGGATTGGAGTTAATATATGGTGATTGGTGATTGGAAGAAAAAAAAAAGATTATTCGAAAGAAGAATAAATAGAAAAGAGGAAAGAACAATATTTTACTGATTTTTAAATACTATTAAGAAGAAAAATATTCTAAAATGGTGGAAGCTGATAATTAAAACATTGTGGAGTATTTGGCAAGGCAAGTTTACAAAAGAAAGATAACCGAGGCTGAGAACGAAGACATTGAGTGGTGATTAAAATCTTTATTTTGGAGAACAGTTTTATTTAGGCATTAAGTGACAGAAAGGTACAAAATTTTGTTAATATAATTTAATTAGTGTCATAAGAATTTCAATTTTAAAGATAGTTTGTTTAAAATTTACATTGTCTATATAATTTAATTAGTTTCATAAGAATTTCAATTTAAAGATAGTTTGTTTTAAATTTACATTGGCTATGTTAGATATATATGTGTGTTTCATAATAGATATAATAAAGATAATTTTTAAAAGTGCTTACAAACTAATTCTTTGAGAACCGCGATAAAAACCCTATATATATTATTAAAAACACTCATTGCTCATTAAAATATTCATAAATAAAACATCATTACAATATATATATATATATATATATATATATATATATATATATATATATATATATATATATATATATATATATATATATATATATATATATATAAAGTAAACGTTAATTACGTTGTCAGCAAATACTTCTGGTTCATTATATATATATATATATATATATATATATATATATATATATATATATATATATATATATATATATATATATATATATATATATATATATATATATATATATATATATATTGCAAAGGGTACGACCGTTAATTAAATTTAAAATATATTTAATGGTTGAATTGCAGAGGTTTGATCGGTCAATAATTGGCATATGAAAGTCGTCAACTACATCATTAATTTACTAGAATACGTTTCGCTTTTATTCTTTTTTTAAAAGCATCATCAGTTCTTTACAAATAGAATATAAAAACAATTTGTAGGTTTTTTAGATGTTATAAAAACTCTACAATAATTTAACATGAAAACTTAACCAACTAAACGAGAAAAAAAAACAAAAAACACAACAAAATCTACAAAAGAACACTATTGTTAACTTGTTGGTGATTTTTTTATTTTGACCGATGGCTTCATTCGGATGTTAGTTTAAACTCTTTCAAGGGCCAAACCATCTTTTCGATTGTTTTCTATCCGTTGTAGAATGTCATAATTTCACATGTAGCTTGCTTTCGTACATCATCAGCTTTTGGTCTCTATTCCAGAATAGTGCTTATCATAAGGACCCCATTTATCGGTTAGCCAAGATTCCAGTATCTCAGGTGTGAGTTCGTCCTGTCTTAAACTAGAAATGAGACCATGAACCCTTAGCTGATAGCAAATGAAACAATTTTTAACTATCATATTTATTAAAAATAAAAAAAAAATATTTAAGTAGGCAAAAACAACCCTCCCAATGCTTTACATTAAATAAATTCGAATGATACTTATGGCATCGATGGGCCGCTTGCTACTAAATATCTGTGGCCTTCCAATTAAGTGGTTAGGTGTAGTTATTTCATAAATTGTTTCATAAAATATTCAGTAAAATCTTCTAGGAATATTCAGATATTCCATATTCTCCCATAGTGTTTCAATAAAGCCAATAAAATCTGGAATACGGTCAATAAACCAGCCAATAAACTAAAATATAAGAAACAACTTGTATTAGATACACTTCATAAAGGGTTTAATTTCCTTGCCATTTTACACAATTACAATTAAACAAATAGCGGATGGCAAGGATATAATGAAATATAATTATTATTACTTAATTTAATTCTGTTTAGATCCCTACATGCATATAATCAAAAAACGTGTTTTCGAAAGAAGTGATGTTACGAATATTGAAAATGCTGTCAGAATTATAGAATATATAATACAGTTTTTGAGGAAAACACGCAGGGGAATATAAATATATATTACCCAATGAATTTTAGTATTCATCAGACTTAAAATAAAGGAAGAAAATTAATTTAAATTAATCGGGTATCTGCATACTTTGATAGTGTACATAAACCATCGAGTTAGAATCTATGGAGAAGCTATGAGCATATTAACGTATGTACTAAAAACGGCGTAGGTAGGCGTGGCTAACTGTGATAATAATAGGGCGGTGGGATCATAGCCGGACTCAATAATATTAAAACTACTATAAAAATATGACTAGTTATTCAGAAGATTTAATCATAATCTAAAAAAGTGCAGTACATTTTTAATAAACTATGATTTATTTATCCCGCGGTAAACACTAAAAACACGATATATTATACATAAAGATAAATTAATACAGTCAAATACTATTAATTTATTCTCTGAAGTACGGGCCATTACTTTGTTTACATATTTGTATACTAACCTGTAGAACGTTATTCCTGAAGATTTTTTATTAACATTGCTTCTGCCACTGCAACTACGTTGAGAACAAGAAACCATTATTATGCACTATCACAATATATTATTACAGTTTCTATAAAAGTATAAAACAACAAAAGTAAACAAACATATACGATCTGTCAAAAGTGTCAAAACAATATGGCCGAAGTGAGGTCGTTTTTAGTCACGTGATGCCCTCTCCATAGATTCTAACTCGATGACATAAACCCTACCAAAAAATCAATTGAAACCATGTTGACAAGGTTGTGTAAATAATAAAGCATGTTGTTTTATAAAAATAGAAATAAAATGCATATATCAATAAAGTAAGGTTAGATTGTCTTTAATTTAATCTTTTAAACTATATTTCATAGAAATTATTCTTCGGAAGTAAAAAGACTTCCTTTGCAAAATAGCATAGGTACTATACACATAGTATGAAGTCTAGTTAATGGATCGCTGGAGTGATGACGTAGATTTTATTGAGATCTGTCAGTTTCACTTTCGAAACAAACTTTGTTTTGTGTGGATAATTTGTATTTTTCGTTATTTTTTAATTTTTTTTTTACAGAATCTTTCCGCTTTTTGCAATATCTAAGTATTTTAAAAGTTACTACAACAATTTTACAAGGTTGTGTAAATAATAAAGCATGTTGTTTTATAAAAATAGAAATAAAATGCATATATGAATAAAGTAAGGTTAGATTGTCTTTAATTTAATCTTTTAAACTATATTTTATAGAAATTGAACACTGAATTATGATGGTATTCTTAAAAGAAAAAGCAGCAGAGGAAGCAAAATGTTAACTTAATAGAAATTAAAAAGTCTTGAGATTGCCATTTCAACTTTTGTTTGGAAAGTAATAATAGCAATATGACAGCTGTGACGTCACATTCCGGCTGTCCATAATTAAAGTCAAATTAGGTAAGTATATAATAATAAAGGCAAATAAGCAAAGTCAGGTAAATATAATATAGAGATCATATCTCATAGAAATGAATAGTTAATGGACACTGCTAATGAATGAATCTCAAAGAAAATTAGTACTCAGGATAACTGAATACCTAAAGTAAGGTAACAATAATATCAAAATCATAAAAAGAGTAAAAGCATGTAGACATTGTTATGCAAATGTAAATATTGATAAACATCTCAAAAATACATATAAACTTTACTTATATATATATTTACTTTACATATATACGTCAAATAAGACAAGGTTCTACACAAAAGAGATATAGTAACTGCATAAAACAAGTTCAAGAATACTAAGAGTAAGTTAACAATGAAAATAAGATAATTATACATACGAAATGTTATTCTCACTAAATATAAACCAGAGATATACAAAAAAGAGTAAAGTACTGCTTAAATATAGTTTACAAAAGATAGAAGAAAACAAGTGAAAGTAGGTATACTACAATCAAACTTTAAAGCGCCATAATTCTACACCAGATTTCTAAAAGTAGATTGCATAGAATCATTTTAACTCCAGAAGAAATAAGAAAAAAACACATCATCCAAAAAATATATATACCTACGGTATATCAATTGTCTCTAAAAGACCAAAAAGGAACACAGATTTATATAATCTGGCCCAAAATCTCCTTAGAATATATGTATTCTAGGAAAACTAAAACACCATGTAAATGTGCAACAAACCATGTTGTCATACATACTGCAAGCAAACTGTTAGAAAAAATGGTCAACAGTCGTCTCCTCTGGACACTTGAAGATCGAAATATTATTATTCCAGAACAAAATAGTTTCCGACAAAATAGATCAACTCTAGACAATACTATAGACCTAGAAAGCAGTGTACATAAAGCTTTCTCCCTTAATTAAAAATGTATTGGAATATTCTTCGACAATGAAAGAGCCTTTGATACAGCTTGGCGCCACCGTATCGTCAGATTACTGTACGATTTGGAAATTAAAGGACACTACCTTGCATTTATAAAAAACTTCTCTTATATAAAAGGTATATGCAAGTTAGGGTAAATGGTAACTTGTCGTCAAAAGTGGAATTAAAAAATGGAATTCCTCATGGATCTGTTATAAGTCCTACGCTATTTATAATCGCCATAAATTATGTTCTACGAAATTTAAAACTTCCACTTAAAGGCCGCTTATATGTTGACGATCTCGTAATATTTATTCAAAGAAAAAACTTAAACAATCTCTTACAACTTGCACAGAGTTTATTGTTAGATATTAAGAAATGGTCACAGGAAACTGGATTTATCTTTTCAACAACTAAAACTAAATATATAGTATTTTCTAAAAACAAAGTCAGTACGCCAATCTCATAATATCTATACAACCAATCACTACAACAAAAAGATTAGCAAAAATTGCCAGGAGTTACTTTTGACAGAAAGTTGAATTGGAAACAACAAATCAATAATCTAACATGTAAATGTTATAGAAGATTAAATTAACTAAAAGTTCTAGCACACAAGAATTGTGGTTCAGACATTGTTAATTATATACAGAACTATTAGACGACCACAGCTAGACTACGCGGCTATAGCTTACGACTCAGCATCGAAATCAGTACTAAAAAAGCTCAACACTATTCAAAACACAGCACTTAGAATATGTCCGGTAGCCTTTTGTACAACACCGATTGTTACTACTTTGCGAAGCAAATGAATTGTCGTTAAATGATAGAAGAGCTTACCTTAGTCTAACGTATACAACAAAAATTAAGGATAATGCAAAAAATCCTGTCTATAGAAATACTTTTACTGATAGTTTCCCAAACCTCAATGCAAATAACCGTTCTGTTAAACCTTTCTATAAAAGAATAAAAGACCATTTGCATCTGTTTGATATTGTCATACCTAAATGTCTTCCATACACATATGACCATAATTCACCTTGGATTCAAAACATACCATCATATAACTTTGAACTTACGTTATTTGACAAAAACTCCACTAATCATGATTTAATTATTTCGCATTTTAGAAAAATCCTATATATATATATATATATATATATATATATATATATATATATATATATATATATTCAGGGATTCTATAGTATTCACTGCCTTCCTCGCTTAACCGTTTCCATCTCTCTCTGTTGTCCCATTCTCCATCGTTTAGACCTCTCTTACTCATGGCGTCGTCTACTTCGTTCCTCCAGGATTTTCAAGGTCGTCCTCTTTTTCTTCTTTCTATGGGGCTCCATTCGGTTATTCTTTTTATCCATCTGCTGTCACTAGTTCTTTTTACATGTCCATACCACTTTAGTCTTTTTTGTTCTATGTATGTTAGTATGTCTGTTTCTATTGGTGTTTTTTGCTTTATTTCATTACTTCTCCTATCCGTTCTTGTTACTCTGCAGCATGTTCGCAGGCATTCCATCTCTGTTGCTACTATCTTACTGGAAAAAAATCCTTAGTCGTTATAATAATCATACCCAGATATACACTGATGATTCAAAATAATCCGAAGGTGTGGGAGCGTCTGTAGTAACTCCGGAGAAGGTCCTTAAATTCAAACTATCTAATGTTAGTACTATCTATACAGCTGAACTGTATGCTTTCTATCAATCTATAAAAGCTCTCTATAAAAGCTTATATAAAAAATCAATCTTAAGTGCGAGGAAAAATAAATAGAATGTGTCGAATTCAAAATTAAAACAAGTGAAACCCAGCATAGAGACATGGAATGTGTTACCTACGTCAAGAAGCCAAGAAATAATAGTAACGCGCCTCAGACTTGGACATACTAGGTTAACGCATGATTACTTAATTAAAAAGTGCGAACTGCCGCAATGTGAAACGTGTGAAACAACACTAACATTAATGCACATACTATATGAATGTCCCCTCTACAATCAACAAAGAAGTAACAACAAGATACCAGTAACATTTCTAGAAGCTCTACGTGCAGACTCTGAATTTCTTGAAAGACATTAATAAATTAATAACCACAATATTTAATAAACCAAATTGTAATGCAGTAATTGTTCCTAATGTAAGCTATTCATTTTTCACTAACGGCCATTTGGTCGATGCGATTTTCTAAATAAAAAAAAAGACTTAAAGAATTCAAGACTATTTTTATACAAACCAAACAGCATATTATTGTTACTACGTTACTACTTTCATCGTATGAAAATGAAGTAATGCGGAAACTTTACATTTGCATTTCAGTAAAATAAATTTGAACAAAGGTAAATTATACAACACCGTATGAAATTTTATTAATTTTGTCGATGTAGAAATGAAAGCGAGGGTCCGTAATAAATGTCGTTTCTGTGAGAATGTTTGCGACCCACTTTGCATGAACTTCCTGCACTGTTGACTTCGAATTCCGAATGGAATTACGACCCGAAAGGTAAATGCAGTGAACTCTAATGGCGGTAGAATTTTCCAAACTTTGTAACACCACTCTGTGTCATAGTTGTAAGGTGCTTAGTTGCAGCTATTTAAAGATCTTTTGGTTTTGCATCCAATATGAGAGAAAAAATCCATAAATAATACATAAACAGATAAACATTGTTGGAAAGTTTTTTCTTCTTAAAATGATATTCACTTTTAAATACCGCCTACGAAAATGTATACCTGCCATATATATTTTAAAATTAAACTTTCTTAACGTTTAAACTTAAAGATAAACTGAACATAATTTTTAAAACTAACTTTTAAACTAAATAGACTACACTTTTATGTCTGTCCTGTGAAATCATATTATATAAAAATCTCGTGTCACGGTGGTAGTCCACGGTAACATCCGAAACCACTAAAATTATTTCAATAAAATTTTGTGGAAATGTAATTTTGGGTCTAACTTAGGAGATAGGATATTTTTTATCTCAATGAATAATTCTTACAATTTTGTATTTTTTTTTTATTAGTAAATTCCAAATGTTTTATACGACTTCACCTCTACAGTTTTAGTTCATGTGATCTATATAAACATAAAATGACGTTTAACAAACGTCGAAAAAGAAGAATCCGTCAAAACATTATACATTTCATTTAATTAGCTACACGAAATACATAGTTGAAAGAGTACATTTTTAACGTTAGTTGTTAATACATTTTATTTTTAAACATCTTATTTAGTTAAATTAATTAAATATATAATATTTAATGATTATTAATATATATATATATATATATATATATATATATATATATATATATATATATATATATATATATATATATATATATATATATATATATATATAATAATTAAATTTACTATAAAACGATATTTATTTCTATTTTATTTTTAACCCTTAAGCCGAAACATTGGTCTAACGGACCACAGCGAAAGGATAGTCTGCTAATGGCGGCAACAGTGTAGGCCGCATGCACTGTCCTTTTAAATACCTTCTTAATAGTATAGAACAAGCATAGTTCTGCGTTCTGCACTGCAGTATCGTGGTATCGTAGCGATCGCTTTAGTGTTTACGTCGTAGTAACAGTAGTTTTCAAAACGTGTAGGTCTAGTAAGCCAGGTGTTTCGAATTGCAGTGTTTTTATGATAGGTCTACAGGGATTTAAAGGTTATAATTATTCCTTAGTCTAACGGTTGACAATGTGCTTTAGTATTAGGTGACAAAAATATTATCGATATGTTAGATAACTGAATATTCAGATGGAATGTTACGTTGTTTAGGAATAACAGAATTTTTCTTTTCTGACGTTGCATTTTTCTGTCAAATTTGTGCAGCTAATCTGTCATGATATCTCTGGTCATCCAAGCCTACTTGTTGTAGTTCCAGTCGACTTGGAGTTTATCAACATAAAAATTTTTAAAACATCGGGGCATTTTACTTTTACCCATTACCAAAGGTTATTCTTTTCCCCATTTAAATTTGCACACAGCAATACGTTCAGCCTTTCTGTAGCAGATTTACCCCCAGTGGACTTTTAATTACGAAATGTAAAAGTTTTACTTGGTAAGGCTCGATAATACAGATCAGTCTCGTCAGTGTTATAAATATCTTCAGATAAATAGCCACTTAATAAATTTGGCAGTTTTCTTTGCGACTTTTAAACGTGGTGAAGGTTAACATTTGCAGCTTCTCCAGAAATTGCTCTAAATTTAATAGCAAATTTTGTCAAGCCAATCAATCGAAGCTTTAAAATTCAAAGTGAGTGTTTTCGCCGCCTCTAAAGCTCTTTCTATTATTATCGGTCCAGATAATGAAATGTTCTTACTTTCCACTTTACAAAACCAATTGTACACTAAAGTATCGATGACTACACCCACAACAGTTTTAGTCCTTTCTAAAAACTTTCTTCTAGTCGAAGACATTTTTATCCCTAGATCAGAATATTGCAAATAAATTAGAAATGTGTACAAAGGATGAATAAATTCTAAAATAGGTTTTACCAAATCAAACTCGATTTATACTTAAATTACTAAGTTTTATGACCATAAGTACCTACTTTTATATTTGGTTTTATGACTACAATAAGTTATGTACATATTTATCTATAAATATGGAGGACGAAACTTTTAATTCAAATTCATAAATATATAGAAAGTGGAAAATAAATAGTTTATCTGGATGGGACGGGGTTTGACACCCATGACGTTCCAAAATATGGTTGGGCCGATTCTTCTGGTCGCTTTACAATAAAAGCTTTATCAAATAAAGGAAACCGTATTACAATAATCCATACAGAAACAAAAAATGGGTTTATACATAATGCTTTAGCCTTGTTATGCAAAAACATTAAAGACTTCCGTGACTACAATTATAACACCACGTCAGAATTATTTGAAAACTGGTTTTCAACGAAATTATTGCCAAATATACCACCAAACACTGTAATTGTGACGGACAATGGACTACCACAGTCGTAGACTGAATAAAGTTTCATGTTATAATGACACCAAACTTAAAATCCAGGAATATATGCTGGAAAATGATATATATTATAAAGATAATTATTCTAAAAAACAATTACTTTAAAATAATTTTTCATCAGAAAACAATATTATTGCGACAGTTTGGCGGAAGAAATGGGTCATACAGTATTAAGTCTTCCTTCTCACTACTTCTCCTTACTATTGATTTTTCAATTCGATTGAACACATATGGCATGAGCTAATAGTATTGGTAAGGAGAAGTAATGTTTCGCTCACCCAAAATTCATCTGTGGTTCGTCTTATTGAATGAAAAATGGAGAAAATAGCCACTGACAGCTGAAAAAATAGTGGTGCCCATATTCTAAAGATGGAAAGATCTTATATAACTACAGATAGGTTGCTCAAAGAAACAATTGTTATAGATCTAGATAACGACAGTTATAGTGAAACTGACTTGTCCATGTAATTTTTTTTTAATGTAAGTACTTTTTGAATGGCAGAAGATGATGTATGGCAGAGAAATTATAATACTAGCAACATACGGTCCAACGGAAGACAGTCCAGCCAATGAGAAAGAACGATTTATCGAACAACTTCAGGAACAAATGGATAAGAGAAAACCTAAACAAGAAATAATAATAGTGGTGGATCTAAATGGAAGAGTCGGAAGAAAAGACAATGACAGAACAGTTGGTCCATTTGGAGAAGACACAATTAACGACAACGGAGAAAGATTGGTAGAACTATGTGAAGTAAATGATTTGAAAAGTATAAACGGATTCTACAAACACAAAAATATACATAAGTACACATGGACTCAAGAGACAAGAAAACTAAGATCCATTATTGACTACATTATCATGAACCACAAAAGCTCCATCAAAGTGAAAGACACCAGAGTGAAAAGAGGGGCAGAGTGTGGAACAGATCACAAACTTGTGGTGGCATGGATGGAATTCCCCTATATCTGGACAAAACAAAAACATACATCGATTGTTACAACGGGAACGACAATAAACGAAAAGAGGCTCAAATTACATCTATTGCAGGAAGAATCAATAAAAGATTTATACAACAGAAGACTAGACCAAAAACTAGAAGAATTCAGATATGACACGTTAGATGAAATGCATGAACACATAAAAACCTGCCTGATTTCAGCGGCCTTAGAAGCTCTTGGAGAAGACGACCAAAGGAACACCCATCAGAATATCAAATTAAGGGAAGACACATTGAAATGCATAAAAGAAAAGAAAAAACTACACATAAAATACCTAAACACCAAAAAACAGGAAGACTTAGACCTATATAGAGCAAAAAACAGAGAGGTAAAGAAAAGAGTAACAAATGAAAAGAACGAACGATGGGAACAAGCATGCACAGAGATAGAACGACATATCGGAGGAACGAGAAATTCAGAATCATGGCGAATATTAAAAACACTTCAACGAAATAAGACAGAGAAAACCCAGATCGGCAAAATTAGTGAAAACGAGTGGCAAGAATACTACGTAGAACTACTTACAGAAAACCGTCCCCAATTTCAGGAAGAGAATATAGAACATGCAGGAAATGGGGCATACGACCAGATAGAAATAAGCCTGGCAGAAGTTAAGAGAGCAATCAAGACATTGAAGAACAAAAAAGCCAAAGCACCCGGAGGAATACCAAACGAACTAATTAAAAACGGAACGGAAAAGTTATTCCGCATGCTACATAGAATGTTCGAAAGAGGACTAAATGGAGAAGAAATACCTGCGGAATGGACACAAGCATACATCACATCCATACATAAGAAAGGACACAGGAAAAAATGTGAAAACTATA
Organism: Diabrotica undecimpunctata; assembly: GCF_040954645.1. NCBI lineage: Eukaryota > Metazoa > Arthropoda > Insecta > Coleoptera > Chrysomelidae > Diabrotica > Diabrotica undecimpunctata. Next base: position 116,797,934 of record NC_092807.1, on the reverse strand, counting down.
GAGGAATTAGTATAATATCGTCGGTAGGTAGACTTTACGGGAAAATTATTAAGGAAAAACTAGAAACTGAAATAATAGGATAAATTGGAGAGGACCAAGCAGGGTTCACAGTAGGAAAATCATGCCTAGATCATACGTACACATTAGAACAACTGATAGAGAAGAAAATGGCAAAAGGTAGATTGGTCCATCTGGCCTTTGTTGATCTAAAGAAGGCATATGACTCAATACCTAGAGTCAAATTATGGGAAGCAATGAATGATCTCGGAATCCGACAAACACTAATAAAAGCAGTTAAAGCACTATACAAAGAAAACAAAGTAGCTATTAAATGTGGAAATAAAGCCTACAATCCATTTAAGACGACAAAAGGACTTCTACAAGGCTGTGCTACGTCCCCTACTCTGTTTAAAATATTCTTGGAAAAGACACTCAAACCATGGAGGAGAAAGTGCGAAGGAATGGGCATACCAGTAAGAGACGAATACCTATACACCTTAAGTTTTTCCGACGATCAAGTAGTCATCGCACAAGATGAAGAAGATCTCAGCTTTATGCTCAGAAAACTAGAAGAAGAATATAAAAACAACGGAATGGAAATAAACTTAGAGAAAACCGAATACCTAACAACAGAAAATAAGGATATGAGAAACCTAGAGATAGACGAGGGAAGACAAATAAATGGAACAAATAAATTCAAGTATTTAGGAACCATAATATCGAACCAGGGAACAACAGAAGAAGATATAAACAACAGACTGAGACAAACAAGAAACTGTATAAGACAACTAAACTCAGTGTTGTGGGATAAAAACATTACTATAAAGACAAAAAAGAGAATATATAATACCCTGACAAGAAGTATCCTGACATATGGGTCCGAAAACTGGACAATAAACAAGAGAAATAGAGGTAAAATAAGAGCAGTAGAAATGGAGTTCCTGAGAAGAAGCTGTAGACTTACAAAAAGAGACAGAATTGAAAACGCAGAGATTAAGCGGAGAATGGGAATGCAATCAGACATAATCGACTATATAGAGGAGAAGAGACTATCCTGGTACGGCCACGTCAGAAGAGCGGACAGAGGAGGCTGGATAAACAAAATCACAGAATGGAGCCCGATTGGAAGAAGAAAGAGAGGAAGACCCCGAAGGTCATTCAGAGATGGAATCGACGAGGCTATGGAGAAAAGAACCCTGCGAGATGGAGACTGGAATGACAGGGAAAATTGGAGAAAACGGTTGAGTGAAGGAAGACAGTGAAAACTGTGGAAATCCTTAGTAGTAGTAGTAGTAGTACTTTTTGAATTGTATTTATAAATGGTACTTAAACTTTCTATGTATACGTAATTTATATAAATATTTTTAAATTAAGTTGATAACGGTATAAAACCAGTTTTTAGACACACCTCAATTTTGAAAATAATTTTCTAAAACATTTTTGCCCCTGTTCTTTTTGTACTCTATTTGGAAATGATACAGTTTTGTAAATATGTGAATATAGTGTATGTAGATACTTTTGCAACGATTATAACTTTGGTAGACAATAATAAAGACCGGCTTTTAAACACACCTAACAATCGAATAAGTAATGCAAATTGCAAATAAAAGTACGATCCTGTCCAGAGGCGATCCCCCGCTGCCTTGCAGTAGACACTTATCGATAATAAATATTAATGACACTCTTAGACCTGTGGTAAGACTATACCCACATATGAAATGTTCGTTGATAAAAATTGACCGTTCAGCAGATGTATCTGTTGTTGAGAGGTGTCCCTCAGCAGAAATTTTACTGTATATACAAAACTAGTAACTTGTTAATTACTAAAGAACTAAACGAACTAAATTTAACTCGAAAATGTTAGGTAAAAAGCAGAGATAAAGAAAATATTCAGTTGTCAAATGATTTAAATGCTCAAATAAAAACAAATTAAGCTTTTAGTTTTCTCTAATTCATTTAATCATAAGAGTCATTATGATTTAAATAAAGTTAAATTTTATTAATAAATTCTTGCATTATTTGACCAAACTAATTTTTGTAAAATATACCGTTCACAATACATTTAAAAGGAAATTGCTTTGGTGTCCCTAATAATATTTGGGTTTCGAAATATATTTACTCATAAAAAATTTCTTCAGAGACATTCGAATCCTACCGAATACCCTAAAGCTTTAGTATCGCCTTCAAAGAAAACCTACGGTATAATCTACTCTGTTTATATTTTTGCCTACATCGGCAAATAAAAGTTAGCAAACATTTAATCTTCATGTTTACAATACTTTCTCAAGTTTTCCCCGTGTGATAGCTTTCGTATCGCATAATTTTCTTATGTTCCTCGGTGTATTTCAAACCAGAAACTTATTCAAATACATGCACATAAATCACATTTAAAGGGCGAGCTGTAGCATGTGCGATAGCCCTGGGAGCACTCACTAGCCAGAAAGAAAAAGGTTAACAAAAAAGAAATAATCTTATAAAAGTGAGTTTCCATTTTAAGGTTATAGTCAAGTCAAAGTATTTAAAAAAGATAATTGCATTGTACCCTACATTATAAAATAGTAAACATAATTTCCACAAGGAAAATGAAATTTCTATATACTATGAATCACAAAAATTTTTTTATTCAAAAAAATCTTATATCAAATGTATAAATATTCTAAAAAGACCCTTTTGGGCTACACATAATGTTTTTTGATTAATAAATTCATCACCAGTACAGTTACATGAAATATGTATCACCATTCTAATGAAAGCAAACATAAATGTTAAATTTTGGCAAAGGTTAAAGCACATGTGAGACCTCTACTTGCAAAACAACCAATCTCCACTTTTTGTACAATCTGACCTAAATACGCCACTTGACTCCTTATAAAACGACTCATCCAGCTATGCAAAGATTTCGTAATATAACTTCCATTGAAATTAAATGAAGAAAATTGGTTGTTGTTTCAAAACGACCATTCTCCAAGGTCGTGTAGGTTTCAAAACAACCAATATTCCTCTGCACCAATCAGAGCGCTAGATTGTATTCCGTGGTCGGTGATTTTCAAGATGGCGGTCATACTAAGACGTAGTCGTAGAAGAGCTAGAACGAAGACACGATAGTTTTATTATGCATAAAAAAATCAAGGAGTTTACTTATACTTACAAGAAAAAACAGTTTGGTAGGTTAATAAACGAGAACAACAAACTTATTGTAGATAAAGAAGAACAGTTGCAGACTTGGGCAAATTACATAAAAGATTTGTTAACGGATTATTGTCATATTTCTACGAACACTCTTGATCTGAATGGACCAAAAATATTGAAAAGTGAGGTGATAAAAGCTATAGCAACCTGAATGTAGTATTGGAACTTTTTAATAAGATATACAATACTGGTCAAATGCCATCGGACTGGTTGAAATCTACACTTGTGTCTCTTCCCAAGAAATCGAATTCTAAGACGTGTAGTGAATATCGCCTCATAAGTTTAATTATTCTTAAAGTATTCTTGCGTAATATCCATTCCAAAATACGAGCAAAATTAGAACACAGCATAAGTAAAACACAGTTCGGTTTTAGATGCGGTTTTGGAACTCGAGAGCCGCTCTTTGCCATACAAGTCTTGATTTAAAAATGTCTGGATCAACAGAAAGATGTTTAGGCCTGTTTTATCGAATATGAGAAAGCATTCGATACTATTAAACATGACAAACTCATAGAACTATTACATCTTACAGGACTTGACACTAAGGACATCCAAATTATAAAAAATCTATATTGGAATCAAACAGCCCACATGAAGAATGGACATATAGTGAGTGAAAACGTAACCATTTTAAGAGGGGTTAGACAGGGCTGTATTCTTTCGCCACTGCTTTTCAAACTATACATGGAACAAATATTTCTACAGGCACTGAAAGAGTACAACGAGGGCGTCAAGATTAATGGCGTACCGATAAGTAATTTTCGATATGCAGACGATACTGGTATAGAGGCCAATAACAACGAAGATTTACAGATGATGCTAAATAGAGTAAATACAACTGGTAACCAATTTGGACTGAAGATCAATAGAAAAAAAACTAAATTTGTGGTGATCAGTAAAAAGAACATTCAACATATCCACCTGAAAATTGAAGCCAAACGTATTGAAAGAGTACACCGATTTAAATATCTGGGATATACAGTAAATAATAAGTGGAACCCAGTCGTAGAGGTTAAAATCCGAATTAAATAGCAAGATTCAAATTCATCAAAATGAGAAAGCTCTTAAGCAGCTGCCACCTAAGCGTTAACCTCCGATGGCGCGTCGCGAAATGCTACGTACTCTCTACGCTACTTTACAGAGTTGAAGGGTGGACGTTACAGTAGCAACTATAAAGAAGTAAGCGGCTCTAGAAATGTGACTGTATCAACGCATACTGAGAATACCTTGGACAGACAGAGTGTCCAACACAGAGGTATTAAGACGAATGGGTAAAGAGGTGGAATTGTTAACAACTGTTAAAAGGAGGAAAGCGTCATACTAGGGCCATGTGTTCCGTAATGATAAGTACAGTCTGCTACAGCTTATCGTGGAAGGCAAGATTAAAGGTAGAAGAGGTTTGTACAGAAAGAAGAAATCCTGGCTGAGAAACTTGAGAGAATGGTTTCAAATACCAGAAGCTGCGGACATAATACATGCGGCACAAAAACATTATTCTCTAAAATTTTTGCAATTTACTAATAAATAGAGACAACACCATAAGTATTCACGCCTACAAAGTGTAGAAAAAGAGTCGCACAGCCAGAGAAATGTGAGAAAACGGCCGAGGTTAGTATATTTTTAGATCTATATAGAAGACAAAATGTCATTTGTCGTGAGTGCAACATGGTTGGCAGTTTTGTTAAAATGCAGGGAACATGTATAATTTTCATTGTTTTTCATATTTTAAAAATGATTTACATATAATTACTAGATATCTTAAATAGAATGTGAATTTAATTTATTTGCAGGTGTGGGGAAACGAAGGCACCTAAAATTCCAACATGAGAGCACGACGAGAGAGCCTACCAGTGCACAAAACTCAATATTACGGATGTGATGGCATTTTATAAAGCTTTTCATAAAAATGAAGAGAAAGTTAAACAAGACACCTTTATACTGCAATTCCTAGAGTTAAACCCTGTTAGCAAACGTCGCCCAAAAACTGGAGTCAATCGTAATAGGACAACTACATGCAAGTGTCATAAAAGGTCCAGATAACAAGTTACCCATTTGCCAAAAGACTTTCACTAATGCCTTGAGGATCACAAGGGGCCGACTCCGAACTATAATGAACAATTTTAGAGGAGACAGTAATCTTCCATGTGAGAAAAAAAAGGGGAGGAGACAAACGAGCGCATTTATATAAAAACAAACTGAGGAGCGTGGTCGAATTTATTAAAAATATAAAATGCGTGGTGCCTCATTACTGTAGGGGTCAAAGTGAGCGCAGGTATGCATCAGTTGATCTGAGTATTAACAAACTTTAATCATTTTTATTTGAAAATTCAACATTTCCTTTAAGGCGCCACAGACGGACATGTGTTCGACATGTCTTACACTCACTGAAAAAATCTCAAAGGACACGACACCATCGGTGAAGCAATTCCTCATGGCCGCTAAAAGAATTCACAAGCTTAGATCGAAAGCGTTTTTTGCATTATTGAAGGAATCTAAGCCTGAATTAATGATTTTATCCTTCGACTTCCAAAACCGACTAGCAAAAAATACTTCCGCTGCCTAAAGTCCCGGATCAAGCAGCGACTACAGCAGGCAGCTATATGTACATAACTTAACAATCGTAGTGGGACATTTTAAAGCCTCATTAACGAAGGAAAATAATTGTTTTAGGTATGTATGGTCGGAGTATGAGTATGGCAAAAAAAAAACCGAAACATTATTTACATTCAAAGCACTGCAGAGTTGACACTTTCAGATATCAAAAATAAAAAGGATTTGATTTGAATAAGAGTAGGAAACTTGGCTAACATTAGCAAAGAGAAATTAAAGCACGTAAGGAAGCTACTGGAAAGTCACTACGGCGAAGAATGGCAAAATGATTCGAAACTGGCTTATTTCAAAAACGTCCTACATTACGAAAATGTTCCAAGCGTCCCTAAAGAAGACGACGTTTATTGCGAACCACTCAATAATGACAATACTTCAATACTACTACAATACTTTGTTAGCAATACATTCAATAGAATTGTTAACTTTTTTGTAGAGAGTTAACCACCATTTTTAGAAATCAAGAATGACTTTAGTAGCAACCAGGTTTACCTAAAACTTATGTTTCTTTAACGATGTAATACAAGCTTAACCATACCAAAGTCTCTACCATTCGGGAGGAATAAATGATCTCATAAAGGCAATCTATAGAAATTGTTTTTGAATCGGCCCATATCTGTCAATGCCAAGAGAAAACGTATTATCTAATGATTTTTGTTTTGTCCTCCACAGTTGTCACTGTACAGGTACAAATTTGCAACGCTAGGCAAAGCATAAATATTCAAGTAATCCAACAGGAAGGAGCAAACTTCGTTTGGTCCTTTCTTAGCAAGGCCTTCATGGTATAGATAAAACATAACAGTTTCTTCACCAACATTATGAATTGAGAATGAAAGCACGGATAATTGCCTAAAATAGTACCTTTCCTGAATAGGAATGCGTTAAAGTAAATTATACTGCATATAGTTTTCATAGTTCTGTTGTATCCCTTATAGATTTGTAAAATTTGTTACTCCGTCTTTTGTGGATAAGCAATTCGCCAGCAGAAAAACGTTTTGCAGTATCGTTAAGTGTTGTGTTTTTCAGTCTTAACGTTAGTCTTTCACATTCATAGCACGTATCCACTTGTGGCCGTCCAAAGCGGTTTTTTGTTTGTTAAATTACAAATAACTGTTTTGTTTGTAAGTAATAATCAATATCAAATTAAATATTACTATTGCTTTATTAAAGTATCACGGTATTATTAGTTTTATTATTTAAAAGCATACTAGTGTTCTGGAAGATATAATCCCAACACTAGATGTCAAACCTACCAACAAATACTATATATTTTACCTATTTAAACATTTATCCTCAAGTAATTGACAGCTTCCAACCGCAACGAAAGTATACTTGTGGAAATTAAAGTGTATCAGAGTATAAAGTCAAAAACCAGGCCCTGATAACGCCTCCCTTGAGTATTCACGACTGAGCTATTTGAATTTGAAAGTGACTCACGTAATATTTCAGACCTCCCATCTGGAAACTTTCACATTTGTCCGATAATTTCAAGCGTGATGCTTGCCCAAGGGGGAAATTTGTGGAAATATCCCTCAATGATGAAGTTTATAGTGCAGTGATAGAACTAAAACTGCATATACGTAAAATTATAGGATTCGTTAAGTTTGTTATAAGGCAAACATCGTTACTAGAGGTTTTGTAAAATATAAATATGAATATATCGTCGCCTTAAATAGAAAACATCGTATATCACAAAAACCAACCTTTACAGAAGAGAGTAAAAACTGATTAGCCACCTTAAAATAGAATGTTTAATAAAATTTCTTGAAACACGAAAGTAATAATAATACATTTAGCATGTGTAAATTATTATTACCACTTTTAACTAAGTGAAATACAAGGTTATATACATAGACTTATTTTAGTCCACTTATATTTACGTGGTTTTCTTGCTTTTGCAGAATTTACGTGGCTTCCTTACCCTTGGTATTTTATATGCAAGGTTTTCTTTAAAGTCATCACAGAAGAAAATTAATAATTGTCGCTAAATGCATTGTTAAAAATAATAATTAAATATTGATTATTATGGGATCGGTTATTCATTTGATAGTTATATTTGATGAAAGATTTAGGAAAATAGAAATAAACAATATAGAAACGCAAACATTTATTCCTATTAAGATACAATATTTTAAACTACATGAGTACACACTTCCGCTACAAGTCTGCCCAACTAAGGAAAAGTGCCGTAAGTCCAAAAATATTGGATATTGAGTTATATATGGTTTCCTACATTTTCAACTAAGCAGTATTCAATGGGCTACTCAAAATTGCCGTATCGCCAACAGTGATCGAGATATAAAATAATTTGTTGCAGTAAGTATATCAAAAGTTTTAAAATAATAAACAAGACTGCCGTTAATACAATAGACTAACCAAGAATGCAGTAACTCCTTTGTACATACTGCATTTATGCTTAGTACACTGTACTTACTGCAGTCTTGCTTAGTTGTTATTTAAACAGCTGCTGATGTACTTATTGCATTTATGTTTAGTACACTGTACTTACTGCAGTCTTGCATAGTGGTTATTTAAACAGCTGCTGATGTACTTATTGCATTTATGCTTAGTACACTGTACTTACTGCAGTTTTTCTTAGTGGTTATTTAAACAGCTGATTTACTTACTGCCTTGTATTTATATTAACCGTAAAGTGTGAGGTTATGTTTATAACATATAAATTTGTTAAAATTTTGCTGTGTTCAGTTTAGCTTATAATAAGCCAATATTTGTGTTATTGAAGTGGTTCAGAAAGTATATAAATTACATTTAGTTAATTGTTGTTTTGGAACATGAGTACTTCAAAGTTTAATATAGTCTCAACTCGTTCTGAACTTATTGTAAAATTAGCTCTAAAAAGCACCAAGACTGACACAACATTTGTACAAGATGAGAAATCACAGCTAATTTTACCTACAAAATGTCCTTCCAGTGATTTATTAGAAGCTAATGAAGAACCTCAACCATCTAGCTGCACTATAACGTTGTCAGATGATGTTGAAGATGTGAGATTACCTGAGAATATAACTTAACAGATAACAGACATTCATAATATATTAGTTTGTAACGGGTAGCTCTTTCGAAGCGACAGACTCAGTAAAACACAGGTTGAAATAAAAATAAATCTATTAATTTCAACGTATATACAAAAATAAAAATAAAATGTATTCTATGTCCCCTTCTGGATCCCGCGAAAGTAAATTCCCCGGCGGAGGCCTGTAAAAGAAAAATTATTATTACTAACAAAAACAACGGAATACGCGAATTCAATCTCACGCAGACTTATACTCGCTTCCACCTCAATCCAGCGGAAGCGCCAAACGCACTCGCAATCGGAATATTCGGTTGTGCAGATCCACACTATACGGTAACGTTCAATACACGATATCCACGGGTTCTGCTTGATTGAGGACAGAGTATAATCCTCACTACGGAAGTCTCTCTGTCCGGGTTGGCTCGCGGATTCAATACACCAGCGAGCCAGGGAGCCTAGAGCGTTAGCCACAAGACTCATTTAATTCCGCCAGTCGCTCGCCTTAAATAGCCGCTCCGGATCCCACCTCGTCGTCTCGCCGAGGAAATGGATGCGTAATTATCGACACTCCCACGGTTCGAACTGTTGAACGTTCAGCACATCGTTACAAGTTTATGACCTCATTGAAAATACACTGTTATCACGTCCACTGGAAGAATTTGATGTTAATAAATCTGTTTATTTAGAATCACATACTAACCTACAAGTTATCCATCCTACAAGGTCCAACCAAAAAATGATAATATAAAGTTGGAAGAAGATTTAGGTGTTCCAGCTGCTAGTGTTGATTTTCTGATAACTGCAAATGTGAATAGTAAACAAACGAATGTATATTGTAATGACAATGCAGACCAACATATTGACAATATCGTCGTAGAAAATCAATTAACCCTTGTCACAAAGAAAAGAAAAAGGTTTGAAACCAGTCTGGAAGAAAAACAAACTTAAAGTTAAAGAAATGATAATATATCATGCAGTAAAACACATACCGTGTAAAAACGCTGATGTTTTTTGAAAAAAAAAGTATGGACAGAAAAGTATTGCGGAACTAAGAGAGTTTATAAACAAAAAGTTGATGTTAAACAAAGAAGAAATAAAAACACTGAAACAGAAAGACGATCACTATATATTCAATACAAACTAAAAGATTGCTCCAACGTCACACAAGAGGTTTGTAAGAGTTTTTTCCTCGCCACATTAGGCTTTAAGAAAAATAATCACAGGTTTGTGCATTATACACTCACAACTACTCCTAAAGTTAACTCCACCTAGTGATACGAGAGGAAGACAGCCAACAAAAAATAAAGGACCCCATCACTTAATTATCGAATACATCGAATTATTTCATCCCACGATTTCCCATTACATACGGGAGCATGCTCCAAATGTGCGTTACCTTCCAGGTGATGTTAATGTAGCACTTATGCACAGTGAATTCATCAACAAATTTCCCGAGTTTAAAGGGAAAGTATCATATGATTTATACAGGCGAATCGTTAAAGAACAACATATATCATTCGCACAACTGGGACATGAGGAGTGCAAAAAATGTGAGCAGTTTACTCTTCATGCCCACAAAAAAGAGAATCTTGACATATCGTGTGATATAGGTAAACAATGAAAAGTTCATAACGAATTAGTTATAGAAGCTAGAAACGCATATAAAAGCTTTTCTGAACAGAAAAGATCAAATAATGCAATATGTTTTTCAAGTGACATGCAGAAGGTTATCATGTCGCCAAGAGTGGACATGTTCAAGAAAGTATTATTTGTAAAGCGTTAAGTAGCCTATAATGAAACCTTTGCATCTGTAGGTAGAACAAGTAAAGCAAAAGTTCACTCCATTTTGTGGCATGAAGGAATTTCAGGCCGTAAAAAACATGAAGGAATTTCAGGCCGTAAAAAAAGATAATGTTAGTGCGTTGTACATGTTTTTAAAATAACACAGATATATTGAAAAAATAGTTCTTTGGCTAGACAACTGCTCTTTTTAAAACAAAAACTGGTGCCTTTACACATTTTTAGTGTTGATAATAAACTCTGATGACATTGCAGCTAATGAAATAATTTAAAACTATTTCCAACCTGGTCATTCATTCATGAGTGCAGACAGTTTTCACCATCAAGTAGAGCAATTATTAAAGGCTTAAAAGGAAACTTATGATTTTGAAGACTTTGTTAATGAAGTGAAAAAATTCAAATCTGGAAATGTCAATGTATACAAAATGCAACATTTTGATTTCTACCACTGGCCCAATTTCGTGTCCCAACAAAAGCTAAAATCATCACGTTTGTATTTAAGCGACATAGTTGATATTAAACAATATTAAAACGAGGCAGTTATCAATTGTTGTACAAGACAAACTATGATGTAATGAACCTATACCAACAACTGGACTTTTTACAAAAAAAAAAATGAATGAAATGGATTAAACTGCCCAGTCATCACACTGCACCATGTGGATTTCCAGAAGATAAGAAGAAAAATATCCTTCAGTCATTAAATGAAGTACTGCCAGAAAATCAAAATCAATTTTGGAAAGACTTGCCTACAAACATCTCAGCCAAAAGACTGAACCCATTGTGACATTCTTCATTCTTAATCCATTCCTAAAACTGTATATTAAGTTTATTTGTCTTACATTTATAGATTATAAAATATCTAATTGCTGTGTTCTTTCAACAAATTATTAAAAATGTAAAGCAGTACATACGGCAAATATAGCCACTCACATTACTAAGGAAGAGTGCCGTATGTACGACACCATTTTATATTTTAACTTTTTTTGCATTAAAAATTAGAATTATAAAATAAAAATTTTCATTTGTGTTTAACATAAATATACTTAAAGAATAAACAATTAATAACTAAAATATCTTCATATTCAAAATTACAGCATCCTTCGAAACTTTATGTCGAGTTTTCTAAAATGCTACTATTGTTACTTACGGCACTTTTGGTTAGCTGGGCAGAAATAGTGACTAGAAGGCTATCATAAAAAATATGTACATCTCTTGGCAAGACAGATTTAATCTCTTGTAGATCAGGTAACTTCATTGACTGAATAGAAATTTTTGTTTTGTGCAGAAGTTTCAATGTAACCTCAGCTACTGGCTTTTTAATCTTGAACGGAAGATCCGAAAAATCATATGAAAAGTTTAATTTATTCTTCATCCCACCTTCGGGCTTATATCGAATGCATTTCAAATTAGTTACCACAGGATCTCCTTTTTTATTTCCTGGCCTGATCGTAGGTATAAAAATCAATTTACTGTACATTTTGAAAAACTGGTGATCCAGGTAGTAAACTGTAGGGACTGTGGTTGAGTCTTTCGGCATACTTCCACATATCCAGCAGGAGAGTATATTTCTCTATGTCTTAATTTTTTTTCAACAACACTGTGAATCGAATCGCACTCCATTTGTGTGTGCCTTTTTCTAAGTATTATTATAGTCAATAACGTTTTTTTGTGAAATAAGGTAGCGCATTGGATAGAATGCAGTTTCTATTCTGGTACGTGCATCCGTCACTGTACAAAATCACTTGTCATATTTGGAGCTATCAATTTCAGAAATTATGAAATGTGAAACAGATATAAATTCGTTTGTAGTTACTCGTACCTCAGATTCGTCCCAAAAACAACAAGATGCGTTATTAGTTTTAAGGTTATAAATTGTGAAATTATGTACTTTCAATTTGGATCGATAGTATAAAGCAGATGCCTTCAATGATGGGCATAAAAACACAGCCTGTTCATCAATAGTAAACACTGCGATTCTGTTTAGGAACATCTTTTTGCATACACGAATTCTTTCTTGACTCAGACCAACACTGTACATGATACATTTCTGGTGTCAACTAATTGCTTAATGAAAATGCGGCGCTGGTTCCAATTCAAGAGCCAATAATCTATGAAAATCGTTTTTCTAATTTCTTCCGTAACTCTATGACATTGAAAAACTGAATTGTTTTTAGGTTTACATAAACAACGAGGTTTCATCTCTCTTTTAGACCTTTTGACGTCACACACAATTTTTCCAGTTTCATTTTTTTCCCTTACCTTTCCCTTGTCCAGGAAAATATCTTCTGTAGATTTTGAAACCAGTTTTAAAATGAATTCACTTTCTTCGCTACAAGGAACAAGTTCGTACTCTTCCATTCTATGCGAAGTGTTTGGATAATCATGTGAACGGTAGTCTAAAAATAACGGAAATTGTTACTGTTGTATCCTGATCAACATTAGAGTCATAAAAGTATTTATATAACGATGTTATAATATACTATGAACTCACCTAGACAAAGAACTTCTGGCGTAGGTACTGTATGGGACCGTTTTCAAAGGAAGAGTTGTCACCAGTAGAGGTGATGGTTGACGAGAGTCTTTAATTTTCAAACTTTTTTGCTTGTTATTGAGAACCAAATCAAGAAAAAGTTTGCTCCGACAACTCGTGTCTGTATAAAATAATAGACCTCAGTTAACATAATGTAATAACATAATGTAATAAAAATGTAAAATTATGGTCTATGAAATAGTCAGTCTTTGTTCGAATTTATTATTTTAAACCAAAAAACCAAAATGGTAAGTCTAATAATCAAGAAAGAAAAGCTCGTAAATCTGTACAAAACATGTAAAATGTCATGCATTCACTGTGCCACAGAATAGACAGAAAACCTCGTAAATCTGATATACGAGGTTTTCTAAACAACTATAGTAAACATAACCTTTTCAAGAGGTTTTCGTAAACATAATCACTTACAAACGAAGATGTTTTGTCATTAAATATAATTAAAAGGTATACAAAATATTGAACTTACCTGTCTTTTATTGCTTTTCTTAAAAAAAATAGTGGAAGATAAGAGCAGTAATGAAAACTTCACTTGAAACAAGGAGTACAAGTACAACGTAAATGCGTGGTTTTCTTTTAAACATGAAGATCTTACTGATATAAGCTGTTTTTTTTACTCAATAGAAGGCAGCATGAGGCGGAAATATTTATTCTGGCAGCTGTTCAAGGTGAAAGACGAGGTTTTCCATCCATAGAAATAAAAATATAATTTTGGTCCAAAATTGGATATACGTGGTTTTCCAATTTAGGCGACCATATACGAAAATGTCAATATCATTTTGAAATAATAAAAATTGCTCAAAATTATTTATTTTTTGTTGGTCAAGAAGTTCTGCTACTTTTTGCAAATTTAAATTTATATGTTGTTTGCATAGAATAGTAGTTTCTTTATCGATCTCACACATTTAAATGTGTAAAAATCCCAGATGTCCGGAGTAAACTACATACAAAATTCTGATAGTTTTAGGAAAACAACAGATGTCCATTCGGTTTGTTGTAACAGCAACGATTGTCCCATCTTAGTCAACGGTCATCGCTAAGTGTGAATGATCTTGTCTATAAATTTATCAGTTGTGTGCGTTCTTTGTTAATAACAGGTGATGTTTGTTTCTTTTGTATTAGAAAAATAGTTCAGCATGGCGGAAACTGTTCAATACAATACCTCTAATATTATAGATGATAGAATTTGTGAAATTCGAACTACAGATCAACCACGAAAACGGAAAAGAAAAGTTTATCGACGGGAAACCATAAAGCAAGCTAAAACACATTAAGTTGCTCACAAAACGCATAAAGGTGATAAGGATGTTTTAGCTCGAACAAAAGGAAATGACTGTAGGTAAGTTTTTCGATAATAACAAGTTGTTTTCTCATGCTAATGACTTCAATCTTGGTTGTAGTTGTAAACTACCGATGCTTCTATGTAATAACACAGGAACAACGTTCTGACTTACTGAATATTTTTAATAATATAAAGACCAAAGATGAGCAAGATTTATATTTATCAAGCCTCATTAGCGTTACTCCTGTCCAGAGACGACGCAGTCGTATTCTACAAGCTGCTTTACCTAACCACAGTACTACTAGTGACAGTGGAAATAATGATATAAACAAATCTCGACATCTCAACAAGGTCCACCATAACAAGGTCCACCATATGTAGCTTCTTTTATGTATAAAATTCGACTACCGGGAAAAGACGTAAGTATTTGTGCCAAAGCTCTTCCTAGTATTTTCGTTGTTACTGAAATGCAGATCCGTCCAATTAGAAATAGCTTAGCAATGAGTGGATGTTTCTCAAAATATGCCCGAGGCAAGCATACAAATATACCTAAGAAGACACACCCTGCTGATAGAGAACACATAATAGCTCCCAATTCTTCATTCAAAGGCCGCCAAAGTCATTATACACGAAGACTGGACAAAAAGAACATTTATCTACCATCAGAGTTAAATGTAAAAAATATGTACAGACCCTTTAAATAACTTCACACACAGTCCAAGGTTTCTTACTTTGTTTATTATAACATATTTCAAACTCGATTTAACATATCTTTTTCTTACCCCAGATGTGACACTTGTACATTATGTGATGAAACTGAAACCCAACTCAATCTACTAAATATCGATGATGAATTAACAAAAAAGGAACTGTTTTAAGTGCGAAACCATATATATATATATATATATATATATATATATATATACATATATATATATATATATATATATATATATATATACATATATATATATATATATATATATATATATATATATATATATATATATAGAGGAAAGGAGTACGACCGTCAATCCAAAATAAACTAAGGTACACTCGAAGAGTGGTGGGTTTTTCGGTCAAAGTGGAGAAATAAAAGACAAAGAAGGTGGCTACTTCATCTATTTATTGAAGTCGTTTCGCTTTCTGCTCAGAAAGCATCATCAGTTCATCTAAAAAGAACAATATGAAACCAAACATCCATAGAGAAGTTACAATAAAAGTGTGTTACCTTACAAAGACATGTAGCAGTCAAAGATGTTAAAAATATGAAAAAGCTTACGAAACTGGACATTTAGAGTAAAGTTTTATAAATCAATTAATTGAAACTTGGTATAGTTTGCAATTTAACAAAATTAGCACAGCAAAAGAACATGTGATAAACATACATGTATATAAAAAAGTTATTATAAAAACTTAAGTAAAAAACATTAAGATTTATTTTAAAGTGTAAAGAACTAGAAAGATCATGAGAAAGCACTTCCAACAATTTATTTAATCAATTAGATTTTAAATTTAACTTAGGTAACATTATAAGTTATTTAAATTAATTTAGTATAAAGATAAAATGAAGTTACCAGTCTTAAGCTTACTGAGTCTCGCCGATAAATGAATTTACAGGTTTAACACCCACGCAAACAACGTGAATAGAGATGGCCTTGAGGTCAAAATGACAAGAACAGCAAGGCGAAATACCAACTTCTATGTAATAGGGCGGTATATTCAAAAAATGTGATAAATTTGGTTGACAACTTGTCGTTAAGAAATCAAACAATGAAAGGAAAAGGTGGTTAAGATCACCATTTATCCTACAGTGATTGATTTGTCAACAAAGAACAAAGCATGCGAAGTCAAAAAAATCATATATTATAATAATATGACGTCACTGGTTAGCCAGCCAACAGGTGAAGATTAATACAACTTCCACAGTCCAAAGGTTCAAATCATTTCGGACCGTAATGAAAAAGATTCTATGAATCAAATTTCAGTTTAAAATTTTAACAACCAAGTTCATCAAAAAGAACAACTACTTAATTATGTAAAAGTGATATTGACAAATAGTTAATAAAATGTAAGTTGATGAATCTAAGTTTAAGAAAGAATAATTTATTTTAATTTTTTTTATTTAAATTTATTATATGAAAATATGATAAGAAAAAACCCATTGTGGGACAAAGTTTGAGTAAACAACATATCAGGCCTAATTCTGCAAAATTAATGCATGATAAATTTGGCTCAAATTACTAATGTCGGTTCTCTTATTAAGGGTATTAGGATGTTTTAATATTGAACACATTTCTAAAAACTGCCTTTTAACGAGATTACGTTCAGTGTAGTGTGAAGTTAAAATTCTTGGCACTTGTGAAATTTTTCCCAAAACTTTAGGACCATACGTTACTAATGCGTTCGTTCCACTTCTCTTTCCGTTTGGTCACATATCTACGTATGTCTTCTATATTGCATGCTCTTCTTATGTTTTCGCTTCTCTCTCTCTATCCAGCAGTATTTTCCCTGATATTCTTCGGAGTATTTTCATCTCTGTTGTTTCTAGTAGTCGTCTCGTTTTAGATGTGTCAGGTCTTGTCTCCGCCGTGAATGTGAATGGTAGTATAGGTCTAATTGCTGCTTTATAGATTCTTGTTTTTTGTCTATAGATTTTTGACGTTTAAAGGAATTTTGGGGTTATGTGTCAATATTTTGTGCTAAACTTTGGTGAATCTTTATTTTTTGTGATGCCGAATAAAACCTTAAAATTTGGGGTCAAGTTTTCCCTTGGGAAATTTTAACATTTTTATCCTTTTTCATCTATTGCGAATTTTTCAAATAGATCGTACCGTGGTTCCACTTACCGAGCGTACAATTTTTCGTCAGTCTTTCTTTATAATAGGGGTAGTAATGGGGATTTAGTTATAGTAATTTTATTATTAAAGTAAAGTACATGACGCTCCTAAATGGAATAGTATATGGAACTCAACTGTAATACCAGATCTTAGTAATTGAAGCGTTTATTTGAAAAACAACACTTGTCAAAAAATTAAAATTTTGGCAAATCAAGAAAAACTGCCCAGCTTCAATTTATTTCAAATCTTACTTTTACTAAGATATTAATTGGAAGGAATTTGGATATCAAAATATATGTACAAGTTGATTTCATATTTTTATTGATATTTTAAACAAAAATCGGTAGAAACTTGGCAAAATATATTGGAAAATGAATGAGACAAAAAACAAGAATCTATAAAGCAGCAATTAGACCTATACTACCATTCACATTCACGGCGGAGACAAGACCTGACACATCTAAAACGAGACGACTACTAGAAACAACAGAGATGAAAATACTCCGAAGAATATCAGGGAAAATACTGCTGGATAGAGAGAGAGAAGCGAAAACATAAGAAGAGCATGCAATATAGAAGACATACGTAGATGGGTGACCAAACGGAAAGAGAAGTGGAACAAACGCATTAGTAACGTATGGTCCTAAAGTTTTGGAAAAAATTTCACCTGGTCTGATTGAGAAGCAAAATGCATTTAACAAAGAAGGCCATGGAATTAAAATGTCATCAGTTATTAACATTTAATAAACAAAGCAGAATATTTTGGTTTGTGCTCTGCAAAATGTCTTATAAAATTGATATTCCTCGAGGTGTTTATATTATGGTTGGCGAATGTCGAAACGAGATATTGTTAATATTTATCGAGATCAAAACATAAGCAAATCGACAATTTATCGCACAATCAGAGAATGTGAAGAAGGGATACCATGTGTTAACTTGCGTAAAAGTGGCCGACCGCGGATTTTGAACCATATAAGAGAGGCAAGACTGATTGAAGCAGCTAAGAACAAAATTGGGGTCTCACAGCGAAAACTGGCCAGAAGATTTCATGTTGGAAAGACTACAGTATACAGAACCCTATTGAGTAACAATATTATCTACCGGAAAAGAAGGAAAGCTCCAAAATACACAGAGGATCAATTAGAGAGAATTCCGAGATGTTGCCGCGCGTTAAGGCGAGTGCATTTCGTCAACAAGTCGAAACTTTACTTTACCTTTGTACCGAAAGCAGACAATCCCCCCAACCTACCTCAGGCTCATCCAATTGAAGAGTTCTGGGCAATATTAAGTCGGTTAAGATGCCGCATATATACAAAAATTAGAGAAATTGACGCCGAGGTCATCCAAAGGATGATGCAACGTGTCAGGGGAATTATTAGGCAAATCGAAAATAATGGTCCCTTGTCTGTCATTTGAATTTTGATTTATAATAAGGATAGTTAAGTTAAATTGTTGAATAATTTAATAAAAATATGAGATTATTCTGGTCAGAGTTATATGCTTTTGAAATTTTTCCCAAAACTTTAGGACCATACGTTAGAATGGCATAGAATAGAATAGTACAAATAGAACAAAATAAGTCACCAAATGGACGAAGAAGTATTGGCAAACCAAGAAAAAGATGGAGCGATAACTTAAACAATTTAAGAGGCTAATATTGAAGAAGAAACAGGCTATAAATCCCACATACAAGGAGGAAGAAGAAGAAGAAGACAGAAAAACAAAAGATCCGAAAACACTGTAAATGCCAGCATAATATATATTGCATCACAAAATCCTTACACACGAAAATATATAAAAATCGTGCCGTTTCCGAGATAACTGAGTAATTCTATACATAAAACTCACACTGTATACTGCGTCAGCTTGTTATTATTAAGGTAAACAGAGTGTACATAATTTGTACACTCAGTTGTGCGGTACAAAAAAGAAAAAATACAGTTTTTTATAGCAATTTATGTTACTTATATTTTTTGATGCATACACTTATTACTCATCAATCCGTTAACAGCAATAAACATACTTTAATATGGTTTTAATATTTTTTTATTTATTTGTTTTTATATATATATTATAAAGGTACACTTTCTCAAACAAAATTTTGGATTATTTGTTTTTACTACTTTTCAATACAATTTAAGCTATTTAGTGTTTACAAGATGTATAGTTTATATAATTTTTGTCACCAAAAATGAAAAAGAAATAAAACTAAATTTAACCTTCCGTCACTCGCATCCCAAAAAATTACGCCATCACACTGGTGTTAGATTATATCTAAACTCTCAAAAAACGATAAGCTTACATTTTTTTTAAACAAAACTGCAAAATAACTACTAATGTAAAAAATATACACATTACCCTAAAGCATAAAACAGAACAAATAAGAGGATTTGTTGCCAAAAAATATTGGAAAGTAACAATTTTGTTAAACCAGTGTGCTCTTTACATAGCTGCAACTTACAGTTAGTACAATCATGTTAAATAAACCTGTTATTTCTTACAGGATGAGAAGAACATCTTGGTTTTATAGTTAGAGTTACCTCTTGAGTAACTTTACTTAGGATATATTTTGGATTTTAAGTCTCAACTGAAAAGGCAGATTTGAGATATTCGGACATAGTTGAAGATGTGACATAAAAAGTTGCTTGAAACTCTGCTATATCTACTACTACAATAACTACTTCGAGAAGTTACAATTTAGTGTTATTATTGAAAATTATTTGGCAGTTTGTAGTTAAAATATTTAATAGGCTGCAGAAAACAGTAAATGGCTAGCGATAGCTAAATCTAGTCACCGAGTATTCTGCCTTTATTTTATTAACAGCATCCACTCCGCCATTTTGTGAGGTTGATTTCAGTAATAATCTTTGGCTTTGTGGTATGTTTTTTGGTATTTTCATCATCGAAACCACCGCTCTGTAGTGTTGAAAGCATTTTTTTGTACATATGATACAAGTATAGACTTTTTTTTATCGTTACCGTATGCAAACATGCTACTATATAAAGGTTTTTTAGGGGGGTTTGTGGTTTGCATTAACGCAAAGCATCTATCGTTGTTATGCAATGATCGTTTACTAAAGAATTCGCTAAGGGTACAGAGGAAAAGTAATCATAGAATAGAATAGAAATATGCTTTTCTATATTTTGTACAATGTACAATTTTCGGTCAAATATTGTCACTGAAAATTGTACAATTTTATGGATAAAGCTTACAATAACTGAGAAAAATAACAATAACAATTTAAAATTTATTGAAATTACATAAATCGTTAATAGCACAGATAATAAAATAAACAAACCATTGCAAAATTTAAATAAATTGCAAATTGCATAATAAAACCTTATGAACTAATAAGTTGCTGCATAAAACCCAAATACATATACAAATACTTTAGTTATTTATACAGTGTGTCCGTAAAGTATGGAATAAATTCGATATTCCCTAAATGAAAAGCCTTTTTAAAAAACACGTCGATTTTTAAATTTAATGTTCTAAACCGTATTCATTTTACAAATTTCCAATCGTCAATAGAACCACGTGTAAGCCAAACAGGTTCGTACTGATGTACGACCTATGTATCATATGATTTTTAAAAATATTTACTTTTGAAACTGTTAGTGTAAGAATTTTTTCAAATTTAATTATTATATCACAATTAAACTAAACTCTAAAAAATAACACGACCAGTAAATAACTTAACAATAACTATAACATAAATATAACACAATATATTATCTTAAAAATCAACACGATACAATTTGAATTTAAAATGCTGGCAAGTTTGGATCTGTAACATGAGAATCTGTCTGACTTAAGATAATAAATTATATTTAATAGCCTCTTGACGAATGAGACGGCGAATATCAACACGTACTCATGTTAACTGATGGGAATTTGGTAAACGAATGTACTTTACGTTCTACAATAAAATTTCATTATACAAGGTGATACACATTACAGTGATGACGTCACCGACTCTTTTTTTAAATGTAACAACCTGTATTTTAGGACATTTTTAGATCGATAAATGAGCTGATTTCAATAAAGTATAATACTAGGGTCTAATGGATATATTTTGAAAGATATGCGCTTAAAAAATAAATTATTTATTATCAATTGTCAAGTCAACAAAAAAAATATTAAGTAAAATAAATCAACAGTAAGTAAGATTGAAAAGAAATTTCGAGAAACTTGTACGGTTGAAAATGCACGCAAATCAGGTCATCCCTCTGTAAATTATGTTACAACATTAGATGTTCTACTTGCTTTTGAAGAAGATGCGCACACTTCTATTCGTAAGGTTAGTAGTGATCTCGATGTTTGCAAAACAACGGTACACAAAGTACGTCAAAGTGAGTAAAGTAGGTAAAATGCACAGTTGTACAGGAATTAAGCGAGGATGATCCAGATAAAAGAATATAATTTTGCGAAATAATGATAAATAACAGCCACCGAAACCCTCTCTTGGTTCAAAATATTATTTTTTCTGATGAGGCTACATTCAAATTAAATGGCGAGGTCAACCGTCAGAATTGTAGATACAGGGCAAAAGAAAACTGCAACTGGATGCGGGAACATCATACACAATACCCGCAAAAGTAAACGTATGGGCTGTCATTGTAAGAAATAAAATCATTGGACCTTAATATTTCGAAGGTAATTTAGGCGGGCCAGCATACCTTCAGTTTTTAAGTGGGTATCTCGTACCTATTTTAGTTAATTTATTTCCCAGTACAATTAATTTTGGAGGTTTTGATCAAAGTTTATGGTATCAATAGGATGGTGCGCATCCGCATTATGCTTTACAGAATTACAGGTGGATTGGAAGACGTGGACATATTGAATAGCCAGTGAGATCGCCAGACCTCAATCCTTTGGATTATTTTATGTGGGGTTATTTAAAGAATGTTGTTTATAAAACGAAACCTACAAATATTGGAGACTTAAAAACAAGAATTCGTAAAAAAATAAACAATATTTCTCAAGAAAGCATAAACAAGGTTCTACAAGAATTTGTACAACGTTTGGGTTACTGTCAAATACAACAATGGCTACAATTCGAACATTTAAGATTAAGTCATGTATTAATTACTGGATTACTTTCAAGTTATTTATTATAATTTATTTATAGTTTATTTTTATTATAAATCAATAAAAATGAATTTTCTAAGCGCATATCTTTCAAATTATATCCGTTAGACTCCCAGTATTATATATTTTTGGAATCGACTCATTTTTATCGATCTAAAAATGTCCTAAAATACATGGTGTTACATTTAAAAAAAAGTGCCGATGACGTCATCACTGTAATGTGTATCACCTTGTATAATGAAATTTTATTGTAAAATGTAGAACATTAAATTTAAAAATCGACGTGTTTTAAATTTTTTTAAAAAGGCTTTTCATTTAGGAAATATCGAATTTATTCCATACTTTACGGACACACTGTATATAAAGTTACTGCAATTTCTTAGTTATTCGTTAAGAAACTCTTCTATTGAATAATATGGTTTTTCAGATAGATAGATAGATAGGCTCTTGTTATTTAACGGAACTTAAAGAAAGATGTTGCACGAAGTGCAAAGAAGTTGTAAAAGGATATGGTTGTATAATTTTTTTGCCGAATACAATATAGACTTCGTTACTAACTCAGTGGACTGGATCGGTAAATACACATCAGAGGTTGAATTTTTGGAGTAATCATGAGATTAGGTCTTGTTGGAAAAACATGTAGGTGTTTACGAATTAAGCAAACAGTTTCTAAAATATATAAAAAAAAGCGTTAAAATCCCGTGATTTTTGAAGTAACATCGGATTGGGCAGCTGTACTAGAACTCCAAAAAAGAAGACCGTGTCGAAGATGAGACTTGAACAAAGAAAAATAATGTTATTTTGAAAAATGCTAAATTGATTAGTTTCGAAACAGATCTTATTGCCTAGCAGGCTGAGGCTTGTTTCATACTTAACAAATCAATATAAATAGACCAGTTAAGGTTGCTGTCTATAAAAAAAAAACCAAGAAATTGCACACCGTCAACGATACTGATCTGGCTGTTATTAGAAAGCAAGGGTTGAAGAGCTTCGATATATCATAATGCTAATCAGGCTTTTATTTGAAGTATTTCAAGTTATAGTTGCATTAAGGGTTACAATTTTAGAGTTCCTCCAGGTGATACAGATATCATCAGCAAAAAGCTTGCTTCTATGACATCTTAAGGATCATTCGTAGATCTTGTATGGACTACTTAGAATCTGTATTGTGAATAATGTGTTCAGAGCAAACATAACTTAAGCCCTAATCGAAATATCGTGGTGCCACATCGCTGTCTATCTCTTCATACTATTTTAGTAACTAGTTCTTCATTTTCATACCATTTTCTTCAAATTTCCTGCAATAAACTAAAAAAGGTATAAAAAATACCCAGCGCTTATATCAACGTATATTCAACGAAATATATTTTACTAAAAATCTTAACCTTTTATGATACTACTATAACTTTTCTAAAGTGATCTCGCAAAAATCAATACACGCTAACACTCTAGAAGTTAGATTTTTCTAAAGCTCCTACGAATGCAATCGCTTGCATGTTAGATTTAAACTAACAATAACAAGACAACAACCGCTGTAGACTATAAGATAATAGGTGCTTTTACCACTATTTTCTTACACGACTCTTAATAGGACTATTACTGGTTGCAGAACCGAAAAGAAGCAGTATTTCGAAATGTATGGCGAAATATTTTAAAATAAAAAAAACCTATTTTTTTAACGGTACGAGTGATGGAAAGTTAATGCTGATAATAAAGTAAATAACAGTTTTAGTATTAAAATTAATTAAAAATTAAATGAAGAAGAAATTCGCGATGAAATATTTCATCGTAATGGGTTCGTTAATTAATAATATTCTCATTATTACTCCGATGAAACTCTAAACCTATTTTTAGTTACCTCCCAGAACAGATGGGCGTTGAATATTTGAGTATCATTGTTGTATAATATGCTATTGGAACTTACTTCATCTACCTAACAGTTACTCGTAATGAGTGTCAGAGGTTTTTTACAGTTAAGTTGACTAGCCAAGAGGACGTTCGCTTGGGAGTTTAATTACATAAATATGTGGTTTCACCATGACGGAGCAACACATCCTCGTACAATAAATTAATGTTATCAAATGTTAAAATTTTAGAAATGTTAAATTTATCAAAATCGTTTTCTATTCCTCTGGGCTATCGAAATGTGCAAACGATTAGAAGCTTTCAACAAAAGCTTGCTAGTGTTCTGATAAAATAAAAGCCAAATATTATGGCGTAGGATCATAAACAAATCAAACTTTTGGCGTTTGAATCGGTATCAGTAGAACGATATAATTGTTATTTCGGTGTCTTAGTATATATATATATATATATATATATATATATATATATATATATATATATATTTAGTATACGTTATGTAGTATATGTTATGGTAGTTATAGGTTAATAAGTATAACCTTAAACTTAACCTTCCAAAAAACAGAAATATAAAATTAAATACGAAAAAAAAACAGATATAAACAGATAGGTATGTACGAAATGATGACAGTGATTGATTGCACTATGGATGTGTTACAATAATCACGTAATGGATGTATTACGAATCACTTTCAAATTTCCTCATAAAAAAGCTATTTCAAGAGATCACTGTTTATTCCTGCTATTTAAGTCCAACTATAATAATCCTGAGAGAAATGGTAACACATCAAAAACATACTACATCCATAAAGTGGATTCTTGTTTGAAAAAAAACATTTGTGAAGGTGAGGACTGAGAGTTCATATCAGTTCATCGACGAATTAATGGCTAAGTTCAAGGGAAGATCTGCCCTAAAGCAGTACCTTCTATTTCTATGAAGCCATTAAAAAGATATATAAAAATCTGCCAAAGAAGTGATTCTTTTAGAGATTGTATATACGAGTTCAAGATTTACTCGGAAAAATAATCCACACCAACTGCCACACCAACTACTGGAACTCTAGGTGAACGAGTTGTTAAAACTCTAGTTAACACCATATGGTTACAAATGTGCGTCTATGGTTTGATATACTTTTCATTTTATTTAACTCACTAGACACACTAAATATTTCATGTTTAGAAATCCATATGTCCAATCGGGTAAACGTAGCCAAACTGTTGGAATTATCAACAGAAAGCTGAAAACTAAAGAAAAAGATTTTACTTTTCCAAAAGCAATTATTTTTTACAATAATTTTTTGGGAGGAGTCGATCTCGTCAATCAAAACATTAGCTTATATGATATAGACCAAAAATCTGCGAAATGGAGGAGAAAAGTTTTTTTATAAATAAGTTAAGTACTCTATGGTAAATTCTTGGAATATTTATAAGGATTGCATAAAAGAAGTGTACAACAAGATAATACAAAATTTACACTTTTGAATTGTCTGGTACCACTAACAGAATAGCTAATTAAATTGAGAAGATTGAAATCAAATATGTAACAAGACGAAGAAGTGGCCGTTCTGGAAGAATATCTAAACGACAGAAACAGATGATCAATATTGGAGACCATTTGCCACAACAAATACCTACCAGAAGAAAGTGCCTTAGATGTTCACAAAATAAATCAGAAACTCTAACTACGACTAACTGTACAGCGTGCAGTGTGCCTATATGCAAAAATTATTTTTTACCACATCATTCATATGAAGTAATATTTTTGAAGTTATATTTCTATACGCGCGCTCCACGTTGGAAATTTGTATGTGAGTGAATCTGTCAAATCATTACATATGTAAGATAATGAGTAAGAGAGAGACAGAAGATATATTTTCTCTCTCTTCCTCTCTCGAATATAAAAATGTTTCTTTTGTATATATAATTTAATATTATATATATTATATAAAGATATATATATATATATATATATATATATATATATATATATATATTTATATAATATTATACATTATAATAAAATATTTATTAATATTATTATTTATGTGATATGTTTTGTATTATTTATTAAATGTTTATAATTATATTAGTCTTTTGTATTTCAAAATAATAATCTCAATAAATCACTGTATGATCCAGAACTGTCAATTTTGAAATACGTTTGTGTCATGTCCTCGGTAGTATAGTAGTCAGTATCCCCGCCTGTCACGCGGCAGACCGGGGTTCGGTTCCCAGTCGGAGAGGACTTTTTTATTAATATTATTACATTATTGTCATTTTTAAATACTTATGGATATTGCATTTTAATTTGTATTGTATTATTATATGGAATTATGTTGCACTGTATTGTAGTGTATTTTTTTATGTATATTATTGTCATTTTTAAATACTTATGAATATTGCAGTTTAATTTGTATTGTATTATTATATTAATAACAAAATAAACAATGAATTTTACTGCAGAGTATGTGTAAAAAAATGTTTGCATTCAACTCCTTTCATACATATATGAAAATAAAAATATACATTTGCATCAAAATATTGATTCAATCCTTCATTGTTACTAAGTTGTTATTAATTCTGTTTCTCTTTCTGCTATGTCTTACCTATAGAATTACATATGTAATGATTGTGCAGATTGACTCCCAAATAAATTTGTAACGGCGAATGCGTGTATAGAAGTGTAACTTCCACCGGCAGTCCCACTGGACTGCCACATCCGTTTTTTTTGTGTAATGTACTTTTTTTATTCTGAATATTTCTGAAAGTTTATTTCTTTCTGATGGGATGTATTGATTACAACATTCAACATTAATGGGACATATATTATGTCCTTTCTAAGGATACACGCAACAATGTAAAAAAAATCAATCGCTTTGTTAGGTCTCTAGATATCAACGAGTATCATTAAAGTAATTTTAAAACGTTGTATTTGGCTACTATGAAATCAATAATGAAAGGGTTGCGCCAATTTAGAAATTTATAATTTTAAAGTATTCAAATATATTTTGTATTCAATCAAAATAATATTTTCATGCATGACATTCTTTTAGTATATATTTTATACCAAAATTGTACATTGAATATTAAACACAGCAAATGTTCCCGCTAAAATATAAAAAATAAAACTGGAATAATTTAAATTAAATATTAATATATACAATTTTCGAATTTTGTAGTTGCAGATTTAGTAGTGACACCAGTAAAGTGCACTTTAAAATATTTGTCAAATTTTTGGGTGAAAATTTTAAATTCAAACAAATAGTCCTGCATTTGCACCCATTAACATTTTAATAGTTCACTGAGTGATTTTGCAGGGTTGGCAAACGTGTTACTAAACACCCGGCATCAACTAAAATTTTAGTTTATAAAAAGCAGTTGCTTTTTTAAATTTTGCACTATTTTTTACTAATATAGGTATAAATATATATAATATATTATAATATACAAATATTTAAAATCAGTTAATCCAATTTTATTTTTTTATTTTAACAGGAACGTTTGCTGTTTTTCATATTCAATATACGAACTTGATATAAAATATACTAATGAAATAACACGCGGAATAAATTATTTTGACTAATTATAAAATATATTCGAGTACTTTAAAATTATAAATTTTTAAATTGGCTTAAAATTGTCACAACACTAGTTTTCGTTACTAATAATCTATTTGAAATCAAAACAAGTTTTTATTTATTTATCTGCATCAACCGCTAGGGTTATAAGCGGTAGGTTTATGATACAAATAGAGAAAATAAGATACATTTTAAAATTCATGACTTACAACAATATGGTATTATGTACAATATGTAAATGTAACAAAAATTAAATCACAATTTATTATAGAGTTTACAGTAATTTAAAAAAGACAGAACTTCATTGAATTTTGTAACCAGTGCTTCTTTCAGGCTGTTGGGTATCTTGAATATCGTTTTGGCTGAGGTGTACTCTGGACATTCTATTATTATATGATGGACTGTAAAAGGTGTTTGGCATCTTTGGCAAATTGGTAGTGGTTCTTTGGAAATTATGTAGCCGTGCGTAAGTCGTGTATGCCCAAGTCGGAGTCTGCTGATAATTACCTTGTCTTTTCGTTTTGGTGGTATAGGAAGATTTTTTGAAGATACGTCTGGTTTGATGCTTTTAAGATTTGTGTTTGTTTGATCCCATATTTCTTGCCAGACTTTATTTACATGAGTCTTAAATAAAGTCTTAGTATCTGATATTGGTATACCTGTTGTAATCGGAATGTTCACATTGTTTATTGCTTCAAACGCTGTTTTGTTTTCTAGCTCATTACCAGTTATTCCGACATGGGATGGGACCCACGTAAATGATATGGTTTTCCCAGAAAATTGGAGCTGTTGCAACGCGTCTTTAATTAGAAATATATTGATGTGTGTAGGATAAACATGTTTAATCGCCTGTAAAGAACTTAATGAATCTGATAATATTAGCATTTGTTTTTCATTTGTGGTTTTACAATGATTTAGTGCGTCAAGTATTGCTTGAAGCTCTGCGGTATAAATACTACAGCCGTAAGTTAATCTAGTGGCAGCAATTACAGCAATTGGAGGCATCAGTGAAGAACAATTTGTAAGTGGAATATTTAAGTAAATTTTCATGATACTGAAGCCTGACCTCAGCAGAAATGTGTGAATGGTTATCATGATTAAGTAAGGAGAGGTCTACTATTGGTAAAGAAACTGTCGAGGGAGGTATCTGGTATATTTTTATGGGTGTCAAGGTGATTTGATTGATATAATACGGTAATCTTTTAACTCGTTTGTAAAATGGTACTGTCTTGGTGGTGTAATTTGTGTATTGTTCTCGTGATTCTTTCGATACTAAACTTGCGAGAAAGGTATGATCCTTTGCACTTAGAATTTTTGAAGCGTAGCATAGTGATATATATTGTCTTTTGAGGTATAGTGGCATTTCTCCTGCTAGCACTTAAAGGCTTCTTATTGGAGTAGTTCTAAAGGCTCCAAAGATTAGTCGTAGAGATGTGGTTTGAATAACATCAAGTTTTTTTAGTTGATTTCTATTTGCTGTTTCATAACAGATGCATCCGTAGTCGAGTTTGCTTCTTATTAATGTCTGATATAAATAAAGAAGAATTTTAGTACCTGAACCCCATTTATGATTGAATAAAACCCTTAGTAAGTTTATTCTTTGTTGACAGGATTTGATCAAACTGTTGATAGGTGAAGTCCATGTGAGTTGTGAGTCAAATATTACACCCAAAAATATGATTTCGCGGACTTGTTTCAGAGAATGACCATTTAGATACAAGTTTAAGTTGTATTCTGCTCTTCTTTTGTCAAACATTATTACTTTAGTCTTCTCAGTTGAAAAAGTTAAACCAGTCTCTAAAGACTACATTTCTAAGCTGTTTAATGATCTCTGTAAAATTTGCGTAGCTAGTTCTATATTTTTACTTTTAACATATATTACTAGATCATCAGCAAAAAGATTAGCTTTTATATTGTTTTCATATTATCGTCTAATTCCAATATAAAACGAATAATTTAAAATTTTTTTAACTAAGTTGAGATAAATTAACCAATTAAAGTTTATAAAAAAATTGGGCTACCATTGTAGCCCACGCGCCTAACGTAGGGTTAAACAAAAGCAATAAGTGGTCGTATACAGTGCAGCTACGTTACGAAATACAACAGTGAGTTATTTTTATTATATATATATATATATATATATATATATATATATATATATATATATATATATTGTTGTTTCATTTTATCAAGATAGAATAAAAATTTTATTTTGTTATAGAACGCGGGCACATAAATTTGCAATGCCCTGTATATCGATTTCTAAATATTTGTTATAAGTTAGTTTTAAGCAGTGGGTTTAATCATAATGAGTTTTACCCTGAAGGACTGAAAAACATTAGTAAATACTTAAATGTAAATAGACAATTATTGTTTCCCGATGTTTGTAGATATTATATTTTAAAAACCTTTTGTTTTGTCTCACTGGAAAGGCAAAAGCCACCAGGTAGTTATTGTATTTAGAAAGTATAAGATAAAACCGTAATCGGCGGGATATAGTAATTTTTTGATTGGTTAGCGAGTATGAAATGGGGATAAAAGAGAGTGAGTGTTTGAAAGTTTGGATTAGAAAAGATAATTATGTGATGGGCATCCGAAAGAAGCAAGTGGTTTTGTGTTGTCAGTTAAGAAGCAAGTATCAGTGGTAACACTCGTACCCTTATTCGTATTCCTTCATTTATAGTTGCCAAAGTCCGTTTATTTGCGCCCACTAAGTTTACCCTGGGAATTTTGTAAATTAAATTTGTTAAATTAACCTGTTCTATTAATTTTCTGTTGATCAATGTAATTTCCGAGCCAGTATCTATCATAATTTTAATCGGTTTCCCGTTGATAAAACCGTCTACAAACTTTAAATTTACTCCACTTCTTTTATCATTATT
Source organism: Diabrotica undecimpunctata (assembly GCF_040954645.1). Taxonomy (NCBI): domain Eukaryota; kingdom Metazoa; phylum Arthropoda; class Insecta; order Coleoptera; family Chrysomelidae; genus Diabrotica; species Diabrotica undecimpunctata. The sequence continues at coordinate 116,767,219 of NC_092807.1, read as the reverse complement.
TCCTGCCAATTTAATAAATTCTTCGCGTGACAAAAAATTCCTGTTTGTTTTTTTGTATCTAGTGAGCATTCGTAAAAAGACGCTTGCTGTTCTTCTGTGCTCCTTTTTTCTTCGCTCTGTCTTTCGTCCTCATATTCTTCTATTTGCATGTTGTGTACCTCTCTTCTATTTTCTCTTGGTCTGTCGGACCCGTATCGATTTCCACGATTTTCCTGTTCATTTCGTCTATTATTATTTCTGTTTTCTTGATAATATGTGCGAGTGTTATTTCTATTCTGGTTTTCTCGAAATCAGTCCTCGTTTCATTGCCGATTTCTTAGTTCATAATTTCCTTTTCCGTTGTCTCTATTTTCGTTTTCCTTTCTGGAAATAAATTCTCTTTTTGTGTAATCTCTCCTAAAGTTTTGTCCTCTATCTCTATAGTCTTGATTTGTGTACTCTCTCCTAAAGTTTTGTCCTCTAGCTCTATAGTCTTGATTTGTGTAATCTCTCCTAAACTTTTGTTCGAATTTATGCCAATTGTCAAATTCTTCTTCTTTGCTGTCAAACCATAAACTCGCCTCATCTTTAAGATGTTTCCTTATCGTTTCTTTTGCTGTTTCGAAGTTACCGATGTATTGTATCTTCTTTTTTAAATTATTTGTGTATATTACTGGGTGTAACTTTTTTACGTCCCCGCCAAACTGTATTTTTATATCACCGGCACTTTGGATGAATTTTGTTTCTAATTTCTCTAGTTCCTTTCTCTGGAAATTTTGTATACCCTTCATTTTATTTTGAATTTTCATTTCTTGTTCATTGTTAAACATCCTTTTATTTCTTTTTTATACTTTTCTATGCGTTCATTAATTTTCTTGTTGTTCTCTTTGAATCCTTGTTTTGTCTCTTTTTGATTTTCTTGCATTATTTGTTTTGTTTCATCCATTTTTTGTGTTTGTATTTGCATTAGCTGTAATAGTTTATCTATTACTGATAATTCCCGTTTTTCGATCTCCATGGTTGTTATTTCTAAGTTTGCGTTTTGTGTTTTACTTTCCACACTTTTGCTTCTCGTGGTAGACATTTGTTTTTCTCTTGAAATATTATCCCCTTCAAATACAAAACTTTTAATTTCCTTTATTTGTTGCAAAAAGGAAAAATTTTTCGTTCACCCAAATATAAATAATTGTCAAAATTCAAATCAATCAAAAATAAAATAAATATGTGAAAATTGTACCTAGAAAAAAATCAATCAAAAAAAAATATTTCATAAACTTTCAAATATATCAACTTTTTCCGACGGGCAAATACATTTTCAATTACCTGTTTTTCCGTTTTCTATCCTTTCAAATTCACAACTAGAGATACTTTCATGCCCTACGTTGGGCGCCATATACTAACAATCTCCTGAGTCCCAAGTATTTTTTTTACTTTATGGCGCAAATATTTTTAATAGTTATAGTTCTTGTAACTTACTCACTTGGACTTTATAGAATATAGAGGTATTCGACTTCTCAACTTTGGCCTATCTCTCGTTCCACCTTTCAGCCACCCACTTATAACTAATACACCACTGGTACTTCTAGTATATGAAAGAGAGGAGAGAATTTTGGAGTTTTTTGAACGAGTAGGTACTGGTAAAAGAGGCTTGCTCGTGTTTTGAAGGATAGAACGGGTAGAACTTAGAACGGAGAAGGTTTTGATTGGTAGCCCAACATAATCAACAAGAGGGAGCTGTTTTGGTCGAAAAGAGACATCGTCGTGTGTGAATTAAAAGGTCAGTCAATAAGTCTTTGTGACAGAATTTTTGTATGTTTTAAATAAAAGACTATACCATCAGAAGATCAAAAATTATCGCCATTTTAAAATACCATAAATATAATAAAAGTTTTTTTTTCGTCAATTCTCGTTTCTAAATAAATTTAAAAAGTTTCTTTTTATAATATTCAGAATTTTATATTTTTTAAGTACAAAAACATATGAACAAAGAGTATATCAAATATTCCAAAAGTTTCATAGGAAATCGTCGAATATCCAAATTATTTCTTGTTTATGTTTTTTAATCAATGTTATAAAAAACAAACCGATAAATATTTGGTATAATGTTTGGAACAATTTTCATTGGGACAGCTAAGCCCATGGAATCTATTTGATAAATCTTAATATTATTTCTTTTGATAATAAAAGGTATTTGTATTTGTTTATGTATGTTATTTCTATTTATTTCCTCTTCCTATTTTATCCCGATAAGAAACAACTAAGAGATACTGGAAGCCACGAGAAAAGATAAGTATAACCTAAGCTGATTAATTTTTTTGTATAATAAAATGGCACTCTGAGATTATTTTTTTTATGTATGATTTTGCGACACTTAGATAATTAATTAAATAATTAATTAAAGTAATTAAATAAATAAAAAGTTAATATAAACGTAAAAAAAGCAGTTTATATTGTACATATATATATATATATATATATATATATATATATATATATATATATATATATATATATATATATATATATATAGTGATGGGCGCATTATTCGAATGAAAAATAATCGGTAATGCGATTATTTGAAATAACCTGGTCATTCGGTTATTGAATTGGAATTCGAATGATAATTGGTTTTCGGTATAATCTACAAGGTATAATCTACAACTTTCGCGGTATTCGGTTAAAACCCCTAACCACAGCGCTTTACCTAACAAATCTCTAAATCGTTTTGTTTACAATAAAACTAAATGGTCATTCGCGTTCAAATGATCATTAGCATGCTTGTCACCACAATTGCCAGCTGGGAACCTAAGGATTCTTAATAGATCTTGGTGAAGTTATTTATCCACAGAATATTTTATTTTTATCAAGACTATCAGAGAATAGAAAATTAATCTATCTTTCCAGAAAAGCCTTGGTTAAAAATTGTATATCCAATTCAGTAGAAATAACAATTAAATGTGAAAATCTAAAAGCAAGAAGATTAATAACTCCGCCGAACGAAAGACCGGCGTTTTTAATGTTTGCCCTTTTTTTTCACATACTCTCATAGAAAATAAGTTAATTAAATTAGGTCTTAAATTAATTTCACCTTTAAGCTTACTTAGAACCGGTAGTAAGCTCCTAGAATTTCAACACGTCTTCAGTTTTAGAAGACAAACAAATATTACAACCACATAATTACATATTACAGCAAACTATGCAAGTCATAATCCACAAAATGATTACACTCTAATTTACGACCAACCACAACGACCAATACGAGTACTAAAACAACCACAAGAATCCTCTTAGTCTATCAAATAACCCTTTAGAAATGGAACCAATCTTCAAGTCAGTAATTCTGGTACCAAACCAATAAACATAACGAATTTTATTACCACCCGTACTTATTGAAAATAATTGTATATTTAATCAGCAGTTAACCACCAACAAGAAAACCATTTCGGAAATTAATACTACTTCATCTCCCACTGAAGAACTATATAAAGAATTTAAAATTCCAAGATCAACCAAAAAGAAGCAAAAAAAGTAACCTGAAACTACCATATCAAATCAGGAAATGATGATGACAACAAAAAGAATATTTCGGAATATGTCAAATAATTTAAACATAACATAATAACAAACTCTTTGACTTCGTTGAAAATTATTCTAGATTGTGTCATCCCCTAAGCTTACTACAAACGTACACAAGGGATATACCAAATTTTATAAATACGATAATAACAATTAAGCAATATTTTACAGAAAAAAGCATGAACACCAGATGCATTATAATAAACAAAATGCAAAAAATGCTAAACTGGTGATTTCGCTAATTAAGATACATAGTTCTACTACAACAAATTGATCAACAAGAAATCAACTACAATCTTCAATCTGATTCTTCAATGGAATGTTAACGTGTTCTATGCCTCTTTAGAAATGTTCAAACATTTATGTAGAATAAACTCGCCATTAGTTACTTGTTTACAGGAAACAAACTTTAAAGGACAGCACAGTTCTGTCATGAGGAATTATTCTTGTTTTCATAAAAACCGAAACGACGCAAATATTGCTATTGGAGAAGTTGTTACATATGTTAACTAAAAAAATGAATCGGAAGCATTAATAATCAAGAGTAAATTAGAATTAGCAGTAGTATCAGTGTCTTCTTCTTCAGCCTTAAGTAATCCAACTTTGGACATAGGCCTCCCCAAATCAATCCAGTGTCTTCTATTTTGCGCCACTTGCTTGCAGTTGTGTCTTCCGATCTTGTTAATGTCATCAGCCCATCTCATTTGTGGTCTTCCTCTGCTTCTCTTTCCTAACCGTGGCCTCCATTGTTGTATTTCGTGGTTCCATCTCTTATCCTTTAGTCGGGCATTGTGTCCTGCGAAGCTCCATTTTAATTTGGCAACATGTTCTCCTGCTTTTTTTACTTTGGTTTTGCTTCTTATGCATTTGTTTATTTCATTGTCTATAAGTCTCACCCCGAGCACTGATCGTTCCATCGCTCTTTGTGCTTTTACTATTTTATCCATATTGGACTTGGTGAGTGTCCACGTCTGTGAACCATACGTGAGTATAGGGAGGATACACTGATCGTAAATTCTGGTTTTCAAATACTGTTCTATTTTAGTGCTTTTGGTAATTTCGACAGTTTGATTTTCTTTGTTAATTTTCATTATCTGTCCCAGGTAGATGTATTTGCTTACTGTTTCTAAATTTATGTCGTTTAATGTTATTTCTCGAATGTTCGGTGTATTTGTCATTATTTTTGTTTTTTGCTTCTTAAGTTCATTTTAAGACCTACTTTTTCCGAAGCTTGAAATAGTTGCGTCATCATGGTCTGTGGTTCTTCAAAACTTGTAGCGGATATTACAGTGTCATCAGCGTATCTTAAATGACTCAGTTTTCTTCCATTAACATTTACTCCCTTATCTGCCCAGTTAATGTCTTTGAACACGTCTTCAAGTCCAAGTGTGAATAACTTTGTTGAGATAACATCTCCCTGGCGAACTCCTCTGTTTATTGGTATAGCTTTGGTTTTCGCATCAATTTGTATTTTCATTGTAGCTTTCTTGTAAATATTGTGTATGAGCATTCTGTATCGGGAGTCTATCCTGCAGTTGTTCATAGCTCCCTCTATTGCAAGTATCAGTGTACTTTCCACGAAAAAGACATATCTGTAATATTTCATCAGACTTACCAATCACCGTAGTACAAATTTTAAAAGTAATAAATCGAATTCCCATTTCCAGAACAATTGCTGCTGATTTTAATAGTTAGAATTTAATATCTAATCTGTCGCAATAAATTCCAAAGGTAAAATTTTAGAAAATATAATAACTAGACTTCGGCAAATATGCAAATAAAAATGTAGAAAATATGCGCATAAATATGCACGTGTTTACCCGAAAATATGCAAATATTTTACAAAATATGCATACAAATAAATAAAAAAATCGTAAAATAGTAACAATTTGATTTAAAAAAAAAGTGTACATAACTAAATATTTCCTACTATTCATTAAGATTTACATTTATTTTAAGTAACTACATCATTTTTAAGTATGAATAAACTTATTTAGAATTATGGTAACAATAAATGACCAAGTGGTGTTCAAAATTTTCTAACAAAAACTTGTGGCTTCTGTCTGAGTACATATATTTATATATGGAAAAACTTCGTTCAACATCAACTGATGTAACGGGAGCATTTTTCAAACTAACCAAAACATTTGGTTCTAAATTAATTGTTTCCGAAATATTTCCAGCTAGAACACTACCTACTTCAGAAAGAATATGGTAACCTTTATTTTTTTCCATAGTAGCTTCAAATTTTTTTAAAATATCTTTTCCAATATTACCTCTAACGTTTCGACAACATGACGCAAATTCTTTTATTAATGCTGTACTTTCGAACAATGACATTTTTGGTGATTCTAACTGAGTAATTGTTTTTTGAACTAAACTAAAATTTGATTTTATAAATGAAAGTTCTTGTTGAAGCAAGTTACTCTGAAAAGTTTGTTTAGAATCCAAAAGAGATTGGGAACTTTCATCTGTTAACGTATCAATTATGTTCTTTATTTTAACAAAATGATCTGCATAAAAATTAGCTGCTTCTAACCATGTTCCCCATCGCGTTAAAATAGGTTGTGGTGGAAGAGGAATATTAGGTAGCATTTCTTTATAAAGTTGAATTCTTATAGGAGATTTAAGAAATACTTTTTTGACACTGGATATCATGGTATTTACAAGAGGAAGCTTTTTTCGTATTTCCTCTGCAACTCTGTTTAATCCATGCGCTACACAAGTAACATGTATTAAATCTGGAAAAAATATTTTTAAATTTTGTCCTGCTTTCACCATATAAGGAGCAGCATCCGATAAAATAAGCAGTAATTTATTAGAAGGAATAGTTGTCGGAAGAAAAAAAGTTGCTAATGTTTCTTGTATAAAACGCGAAATTGTTAAAGCATTTGTTTTCTCAAGTTGCTGCCATGAAATAAGATGAGATTTTGGTAAGGTATCTTCTTTAAGAACACCAATCAATAAATGAGCAATATACTTTCCTGAGGAATCAGTGGTTTCGTCTACAGATATGTAAAAATAATTATCTGCAATTTCTTTCTTAATATTAATTAACACCGACGAGTATAGCCCGTTCACATTATTTCTTCTTAGAGACCGATCACTTGGAACATTAAGTTTGCAATATTTTTTTAGAAACGAACTAAAATTTACATTTGCTAATTTTGAAAGCGGTATGTTTGCAGACACTAATGCGCGACACAAGTCTTCATTAAAAGTTTCTTGCTCATCTAATTTTTTTGAAGTAGATTGGAAACATTTAGCCATTGAAGTTTGATGTTTTCCTCCTATTTTTCCTTTTTTTGCAATGTGTGAAGCAGTTCTCACATGTTGGTCTATCTGAAATTTCTTCTCACATGCTATCTATAAATAAAAATAAAAACCTTTATTTTAACCCAACCTTTAAAATATACCATTAGTACATCATATAACTTATTTTAAAATTCAAGAAAAGTTTTTTTTTCGTTAATTCAATTACAATAAAAATAATTGTGTTTTAGAATAGCTGACTTCATAAAAAAAAGTAAAGGTGAAAAATTTTTCTAAATACACACCATTGTATTGTACCATGGACAATTTTTTCTCACTAAACTAAGCTATTTTTCATTTAAAAACAACCTACGAGTACTAAATTTCAAGTAAATACGTTTATTGGTTTTAAAGTTATTGTTGTTATTAACTAAAATAATTTAATTTTTTTTAATTTTAACACCCTGTATCTCGAAAAGTAAATAAGTTTGACCTCTCATTAACTATATCGTTTTGTTCAATTTTTCGAGAAGTATCTACAGTCAAACGTTGTAAGTGTCATTTGGAAACACCCTGTATGTATGAAATATTAGATATTTAATAGAAAATATTAGATACTTACAATTTTGCCACAGACTGAACAGTAGATTTTTCCCATATCCATAGACAGCTCTTTATAAGGTTGAATCCAAGTTGAAGCACTGGTTGTTTTAGGCATTATAAAATCACACTCTTCCTTTTTGTTACGCACAACGAGTGTTTACGCTTTGAATATCAAAACAAAAATGATTTACAAATCTGAGCATCAAATTAGAAATGTTTAGGTACCTAATTCAATAAACTGGGAGATTTTGGAAAATCCCTAAATTAGGAACAAAACTATTAGCCGTTTACCTGCTGTTAAGATACAATAAATTGTAGATAGATTTGGGGATTAGATCATAAAATGCAAATGAGCGAACCCTTAGCGATTATCCAATAACTGAATGCCTCAGTGACCGAGACTTTCTAAGAATGTTGAGGGCTACTTAAATTGATCTTCTTTGAAATTGTAAATGTTTTGTACCTGTAGAGATTACGTACTTCGATCATTTCTTGATTAAAATGACTACAAAATTTTATAGAAGAATTGAAATAAATTGGTATGTTTAAAAATTTTCAAATACAGTATAAAAATCTGAACTTTTATGCACTTTATGCAAACTTTTATACAAATATGCCAAAATATGAAATATTTGCATAAAATATGCACAATATGCAAAATATGCAATATGCATATTTGCCGAAGTCTAATAATAACCTTAAAAAAAATAAACTTGGTAAATTATAGACAATCAACACGATATAATATTCATAGGTACAAGTACCTCATCAGCTACTGACTTGTCATTATGTGATTCTGTTCTCTCACCAAAGTTTTCATGGGAAGTTTTTGTATGGAATTGATCCTTATCCTATTAAAGTCTCCCACTCTAAGAATAATTGTTGGTGATTTTAATAGTCACAGTCCAATATGAGGATCTGCCTGAATAAATTCCAAAGATAAAATTTTAGAAAACATAGTTGCCTTAAAAATCCTAACGTTGCTAAACGATGGACAATCAACACGATATAATATTTATACAAGTACCTCACCAGCTATCGACCTGTCATTTTGTGACCCTGTTCGGTCACCAAAGTTTTCATGGGAAATCCCGTTTTTGCATGGAAGTTATCCTTATTCTATTAAAGTCTCTTTTAATAATAATTATGCAGATATTAATACAACTCTAATTCCAAAGTGGAATCTAAAGAAAGCCAATTGGAATTGATTTACAAAGTATATCTAACAGAACTGCCATACCTTAAAAGAAGTCTCAGAAAATCAGCATATGAATGAACTTTTAAATTCGTTTATATCATAAATTTTGCTGGTGAGTCATATAAGTAAAACACAAACTTTATATAAAAGAAATTTATTACCAGGGTAGAACGCAGAGTGTACTGACATAATAAAAAAATATAAAAAATCCTTTAACAAATGAAAACGTCACAAAACACCTAAAAATACCTCAACATATAAGAAATTCCAGGCTCAAGATAGATATATAACTAAACTAAAAATTGGAAAGAATTTATGTCTTCCATTAATACCAATATGCCTATAAGCACTATATGGGAAAATGTTAGAAATATTTTTGGAAACAATACCTATAAAAGGATTTCATTCGTATGCAAAAATAAACAGATAGTAACACCTAATAAAAACATAGCGGAGTTATTAGTAAAACAATTTGAATTGCAGAATCAATTAATAGATTTTAATTGCTTTAAAGATAATTCTCTTAACATAAAATTCACCATTTAAGAGCTTAATCACTCTTTAAATACCAGAAAAAAATAGGCGCCAGGACTAGGCGATATTCCTGCTAGTTTTTTATAAAGTGCCAGATAATGTAAAAAAAAATATCTTCTTAACTTATACAACAGAATTTGGAAAAATAATGAGTTATTCACAAAATTAACGCAGGCGATAATAATTGCATTACTCAAAATCAAATATTTTTGATTCTTATACTCCAATTTCTCTTGCTAATACAATGTGCAAAATCTAGTCAATTATAGATTGATGGTTTTTGGAAAATATTAAATTAATAATCAATTAACAAAGCAGCTTTCGCAGGAACAGACCCACCATAGATAATTTAAAAGTCATGCAGTCTAAAATATATGAATCACTTGCAATTGGAAAGACATGTCTTCTTGTCCTTTTCGATATAAAAAAAGCCTTTGACATTTTGACATGGCTTGAAGATACGACATTCTTAACACACTCACTGGGGTGTCAAAGGTAACATACTCTATTTTATTCATAATTTTTTTAACACGAAACTATAAAGAGCGAATTTCAAGCTAAGATAAATGGTACAGTATCCAGCACTAAAGATCAAATTAATTGAAAACCTCAAGGATCTGTTATTAGTTTTTTAACACTATTCTTAGCAAGCAGCGATAAACAAAATCTTAGGAAACTTTCCAAAACCTATTAAGGCGAGATTATACGCTGATGATTTATTTATATTTTCCAGAGGAAAAAATATTATTTCTATACAGAAAAACTTACAATGTGCATTAAATCACCTTGAAAACTGATCGAAAGCTGTGGCATTACAATTTTCTACAACCAAAACTAAATGTATTTTATTTAAAAAAAATGGCACTCTACAAATCCAAAACTTCAGTTATATAGAAACAACTTAACTTATGTTAAACACTTAAAATTTTTAGGAATGATCTTTGATAAGATATAACTATTGTCAATCTGGCCTCAATTTAATGCAAACATTGTGCAGTCATAATTGGGACTCAGATTTGAAAACTTTGATTCATATTTGCAAGGATTTAACATCCCTTGGTGCGGGATAAACTTAAATCGCCAGCTGCTTGTTAACCTAACCCGTTTACGTAAAGTTCATAGCAGACCATCTCAGAGCTACGTAATCTCCACATCAAGTCATCCTATTTGTGACTTATGTAACTGCGATATTAATGTAAGACATATCTAATATAGAGTGTCCTAAATATAGGGTAAGTCCGGGAGAGATGACTCGTCGGGTGAGATGACTCAGTCAAATATAATATCACAGTTTTATTCTATTTCGAGTCAGTTGCATTGCATTATTTGATGCGTGCGTATGGTATTAGCAATACTCTGTTGTTTCCGTGTTTTTTCCCAAGGTTGAAAGGTAAGATATTTAGAAATTCTTATTTACATCTTCTTAAAACTTTTTCGGTAATCGACGGCAATCGTCAAAACTATTGTGCACTTATTGTTGTCTGTATTTTATCGAAGTCACGTTTTGATGGCATGTTGTTTATATCGTTGAGGTTATGTAGGCATTGTTGCCAGTCCTTTCAAACGTTACCAACACACGCAAATTAATTGGGCCATCTCACCCTGGCAATTCGGGTTAGTTGCCTCGCCAATGTTAGGGAGATATGGCCTAGCTCTTTAGTTACTTATATAAGGATATTTTTAATAGATAAATTTATTTTCAGCCATGCCAACGAAGTATAACAGAAAAGGCAATTGCCAACGTGGTTTATGCACTGAAAATCAACTCGAATCAATCATACATGCCGTAAGAAGCGGACAATGGGGGTCAATGCTGCCGCCAGAAATTTTGAAGTGCCAGCACCTACTTTAAGAAAAATAATGAAAAGTAACAATTTAAGAAAAAGTGCATTAGGAGCAAAGTAGTGTTCTCGGCGAAGAAAATGAACATAAAATAAAGAAACATTTCCTTAAGTTGCAAAAAGCTGGTTTTACACCTACAAGAGCTGGAGTTAGAGAAATGGCATTCAGATTAGTGGAAGAATTACATTTTAAAACTAATTTCAACAAGGAAAAAAACTTGCAGGTTTTGACTGGTTACAGTCATTCTTCAGAAGAAACTCTGACTTGAGTATAAGAAAATCGGAAGGCGTATCCTTAGCAAGAAGTCGAGGCATGAACATAAAGGATGTAAGCGATTACTTTGAAACACAGATATATTTATTGATTGGATCACTTTGTTGCTAGAAAGCCCCAGAAAAAGTCCTACTGGTTTTGGATGGTCATGCATATCATTGCAACTCCGTCCAAATGTTGGAGTATGCAGACGAAAATGAGATCATTCTACTGTGTTTACCGAGCCACACTACACAGTTTTTGCAACCATTAGATCGTTCATTTTTCAAGTCGCTGAAGTCACATTATTACAATGTTACAATTCATTTGTTAAAATAAATCCTCCAAAGAAGATTAATCGCTTGCAAGCTGCCTCAGTACATAATGCCGTATGTGATTTTCGCGCATGTAGTATTTATCCAGTCGACCGGAATGCAATTCCAGAGTACGCCTTTCTTGAGAGTTCAATAACACAAATTACTGAAATAGATGATCTCCAACGTCTAAACCTACCTTGTGTATTTCACAAGTAAGGAAACGCGGTAGACAATTGGCTGCAGTACTTACTAGCCCAGTGAATTTAGCGATACGCAAAGATTTAGATGTTAAAAAGAAAGCAAATGAGGCTAAAAATAATAAAGGGCCTATATAAAATATTAAATATAATAATAAAAGTCAAGAAACTCAAGAACCAAAAGAAGATGTTTAGTGAGTCATCTTCTTCCGAAGACTCTGACGATCATATGGAAATTACTAAAGACTCTAGTGATGATCTACAAGATGAAACAAATTGTAAATGTACCGACTATGGGGAAATATATTCAACCATATCGAAACAAGAAGACTGGGTACAGTGCGTGCATTACAATTGTTGGTTTCATGAAAACTGCTCAAAATAAATATGTTAATTTGTGTGATATATGTGGAAAAGTATTGGCAAAAAAAGTGCCAAATAAAGTTTATGATCGAGCCATATCACCCTTAGTGTCCGAATCATCTCACCCTGACACATCGGGTGAGTTGGCCTTTTACAATTTTTTGTATTTTGATGTTTACTGTTTTTGTATGTAAGTATTTGGCTTAACCAACTCTGTAAATTACACTATGTATTTAAGTCGGATCTACCCATATGCCTCAAAAGGAAAATCTTTGACCAATGTGTGTTACCTATACTCATTTATGGAGCGGAATCATTAACACTCACAAAAAAAGGTAGTTTATAAAAATAGCGTGACTCATATGGCTATGAGGCGCCAGATGTTCTGTGTCTCTCAGAGAGACGAATCCCAAACGAAGAAATACGTCGTAAAACAAAAACAACAGATGCTATCGAAAAAATCGCGTCGTTAAAATAAAATTGGCATTACACGTCGTCAGATTATCAGCCAACCGACGGATAAAACGTATTTTAGAGTGGAGACCAAGGCAAAAAAGCAATACGGAGCAGAGGACGCCCACGAACTAGATGGACTGATGACTTAAAGCGTGTTAGCAATAACTGGATGCAAGCCGCACAAGACAGAGACAGATGGAAAGAGTTGAGGAAGACCTATCTCCGGAAGTGGACGCATACAGGTTGATAATGATGATGATAATGATTATCATCTTCATCACACATCATATCTGTAGCTAACTATACTCATAATTTATTATTCCGATTGCTGCAAAAATTCAAGAATGCTTAAACATAATATATACAACAAATTTTTACAACTCTTAATATTCACAAAATTTATATATTTTATCCTGAACTACAATTTATTTTGTATGGTTGGTTGACAATTACCATCTGAGAAAAAGGTCTGTTTTACGATTATACCAACTGTGCTCCATCGCAGGACGGAATTAGAGACTGCTTTGTGTCGTTCGCAAACTCTAATGGGAAAAAGCTTTCAAAGTATAATAACTAACCTAATACTTTATGTTTTATGAATGCCTTATAGTTTCTAACTAAAAAAACTTCCAAGTTATGTTAATTGAAAAGTTTGAAGAACAGTAAAATATCACGAAACAATATGTAAGTAATTTATTTGTATTTGTATTTATATTTTTTAAAAGAAAATGGAAAAAATTAGAAAACAAACTTTCGATTTTTAATTAAATACTGATTTATTATTTAAATAAGAAAAAATTACTTAGAAGTGGTATATCTTAATTCCCACTACCGTTATTACTATGTACTACGTACTACTCCTCACTTTATAAATAAACTCATACCCAGTCAGTATGTATGTATATGTATATAGTTACGATAAATATGACTCATGACCTGAGCTGTAACATATTGTTTCTAACATTTGTTTTTGTAGTGGGTTCCCCTACGATAAAAACCTGTCTGGGTCGATGGCAATCGAGAACATTCAGGAAGGTCAAAATCCGGTTCGAGAGAGTTCAAGGATCGCCGGCCGAAATTCTACGGAGCTCTGGAATAGCGGGTGTTTTGTATGTATAGAGAACCTTTTCATGTTGAAGATAGTCTGAAAATATAATCGCATCGAGTTTAAATTGTAACGTGGAAACGGATGAGACGGATGATTTCGAACAACTTAAGAAGAGGTTAAATGTGCAATATGACCACGAAAATTTGGAGCATGTATATCAGTCGCAGCTTAAAAATCGAAGACAAAAGAGAGATGAGGCTCTTTAAGAATATGAGGTAGATATTGCCAGATTAGTACGGTATGCTTATCCAACAGCTCCCGAAGACATGACGGAAAAATTGGCCGTTCAAACATTTATTGATGGTCTCCGTGATCATGAAATGCAGAGAACACTGCGATTAGCTCGTCAAAAGACGCTGGTTGATGTCTTATGCGCTCCCCTTGAATACGAGTCAGCTACGAAGGGCTTTGGCGGATACAGTACAGTACGGTTAGGACTGTAAAAGAGGAAGGAGATGAAGATAAACTTGATCAGCTTGTTAATATGATGAAAAGTATCACCTACAAGAAAACGAAGACCATAAGAAAAGTAGAACGGGTCGGCCTTAGGGGGGCAGCTTGAACCCGGAAGTTTTCCAAAGACCCTCTCATACTAATAGCTTCTTTGAAATGTCGTGAAGATAGTGTATAAGTAGATGGTGAAATAAATAGTAAAAGGCATACGATGTTTGTGGAAACCGGAGCGACCAGAACCATTATACGCCCGATAGTTATAAACAGCCGTAAGAAACTGTTACCAACGAGGTTGCGACTTCTGACCGCTACAGGTAAAAATGCCAACATTCATGGAGAAATCTAGGTACAATTAGGAATTGGAGCAGAAAAGTTCGTCAATACTGTTATAGTTGCTGACATCGAAGAGGATGTTATATTAGGAATGGACGTAATGAATGGTCATGGATTCCAATTGGATTTTAAGAATAAGGTAATCAAAGTTGGTAACAAGGAGGTATTTCTTTATCCACATGATGATAATACTGTGCAAGCTGCCGTTAAAGAAGATACAGTCGTGCCTGCGAGAAGTGGAACGATCGTAGTAGCGCGGTTACAGGGAATTGTGGACAAAGGGACACCTGTTATGATGGAGCCTTAGAACCATAATGACGAGATTGGCCGAAGAATCATAATTGTGGAAAGGAATTGGTGACTTCGGCTAAAGAAATACCTGTGAGACTTATCAATGTCAATGACTACCCAGTGACGATCAAGAAAGAGACAAAAGTAGTAACTTGTGTACCGGTGACATCCATAATCCGTCAGACAACAACATCTGATAATTCCAACGACAAATTCCACCAAATGGTTGCAGTTGCTGGACAGTCTCTAAATCAGATGGAAAAAAGGAAATTAAGGGAATTTCTTCGGCAGTATCGTGATATTTTCGTACCAAAAGGGGGAAAGACGGGAAGAACTACTGTTGTTAAGAATAAAATTGATACTGGTAATACTAAGCCAATTCGTCAAATAGCTCGACGATTACCACAGGCGAAAAGAGAGGAAGCTAAAACGAATGTTCAGAAAATGAAGAAAGACGGGGTGATAGAACCTTCTACGAGCCCATGGGTCTCTCCGATGGTCCTGGTTAAGAAGAAAGACGGAACGACGAGGTTCTGTGTGGATTACCGTTTACTGAACAACGTTATCAAGAAAGATAGTTAGTTATCCTCTGTCTCGGATCGACGACATATTGGACACATTGGCTGGAAGTAAATTGTTTTTTACTTTGGATTTGAAGTCTGGATACTGGCAGGTAGAAACGGACCCAGTAGATAAAGAGAAGACAGCCTTCACCACAGGATCTGGATTGTGGCAATTCAACGTTATGCCATTTGGACTCTGTATTGCTCCTGCTACATTTGAGAGGCTTATGGAAAATGTGTTGAGAGGATTATCTTGGAAAACATGCCTGGTTTATCTATCGTCTTGGGGGAGACATTTGAAGACCATCTGAAGAATTTAGAAAACGTTTTTAATCGCTTAAAGCTGACCAATTGATGTTAAACCCCAAGAAGTGCCAGCTATTTCAAGGTAAAGTCAATTATCTGGATCATATCGTCAGTAAATAAGGAGTGGCCGTGGATAAGGAAAGAATCGATTCCATTAAAGAATGGCCAGAACCAACAGACAAACATCAAGTGGGAAGCTTTCTTTGGACTATGTACTTACTACCGAAGGTTTATTAAGAAGTTTGCAGATATCGCTAAGCCATTAACGCGACTTACAGAGGAAGCAAGAGATTACCGCTGGGATACAGACTGCCAAAATGCCTTTGAGATCTTGAAAAATCACATTTTACACGATTTAATCACAGCACCAATTTTAGGGTATCCACTGCCAGAAGGAGAGTTCATCTTAGATACAGATGCAAGTAATGTGGGAATTGGAGAAGTGCTATCTCAGATTCAAAAAGGACAGGAATGAGTCCTTGGATATTTTAGTAAAGTTCTTTCAAAACCTGAGCGGAATTATTGCGTCACGAGAAGAGAACTTCTAGCAGTAGTGAAATCAGTACTTGTATCAATACATCTACGGAAGAAAGTTTTTAATCCGAACCGACCATGCTGCCTTTAAGTGGTTGATGCAGTTTAAGAATCCAGAGGGTCAGATAGCCAGGTGGATCGAACGACTCTAAGAATACGATTTCAAGATTGAGCACCGGAACGAAGTTAGTTACAGAAACGCTGATTCTCTTTCCAGAAGGCCATGCCCAGCAGAGTGTTCACACTGCAACAAAACGGAATCAAAGGAAGCAGCAGTGCTAGGAACAACGATGGTTAACGAAGATTGGAGGCCCACTAAGATAAGAGAGGAACAAGAGAGAGATCTAGTTATACAGAAAATTCGAAAATGGAAAGAGGAAAACCATCGACCACCTTGACAAGAAATATCAAACCTATACTCAGTAGTTAAGACGTATTGTGCCCAGTGGGACTCATTTATCATGGAAGATATCTTGCTTAAACGAGTACTGGAAAATGATGACGGTTCAGAGAGGAGAGAACAGTTGGTGATTCAAAAGAGTAGAATAGCCGACGTACTTCGTCAGTTACACGACAGTCCATCAAGAGGGCATTTCGGTGTAAAGAAAACCCTTCAGCGAATTCGGGAACGGTTTTATTGGATGACCAATTCTGACGACGTAAAAGACTGGTGTAAGAAATGTACTATTTGTGCTACGAGTAACGGGACTTACCGAAAAAGAAAAGCTCCTATGAGACAATATAATGTTGGAAGCCCGTTTGACAGAATAGCTTTAGACATCGCTGGACCATTTCCAGAAAGTGAAAATCGAGGCAAGTACATGTTGGTAGTCATGGATTACTTCACTAAGTGGGTCGAGATTTACGCACTTCCAGACCACAAGGCCGCCACCATTGCAAATAAGTTGATGCAAGAATATATCAGCCGATTTGGAGTGCCTTTGGAGATCCATAGTGACCAAGGAAGGAACTTCGAAAGCGATCTATTCCAAGGAATATGTGATAGACTAGGCATGAAGAAAACAAGAACTACAGCATATCATCCTCAATCGGATGGTATGGTAGAACGGATGAATAGGACAGTTGGCAAGTATTTGACAAAGATGGTGTTTGATCATCAGCGAGACTGGGACCAATATTTTCCGTTCTTCACAATGGCCTACAGATCACTTCAGGGGCCTTCAGTCTGTTCAGTTTTCTGTTCTCTATGTGTCAGAGTTAAAACACACCAGTAAAAGATGCCATAAACTAAGTTTTACTATCTGTACCTAAATTTTAAAAATTTTAGAATGTATTTTGTCCATTATTTTATATTTTATATGTGTGTTATTAATGTTAAGTAACAATGCATTTACAAATAATCTCAACGACTATGTCTTGAAAAAGGACAAAACCATTCCAAAAGCTAGACAAAAAGTCAAAAAAGTGTTTCATTAATATCCCGGCCAATTTTCTGACTGCAACCCTAATAAACTGTTGTTTATTAGGGTTGTAAGTAAATATTAAAATTACTATCGGGATTAAATTATTATCAGGATCTATAAATTTTCCTATCTATAAAGCACATTTATAATTTGAATAAATCGTTAGAACCAACTACCATTGTATTTAACAATAGTATGTATTCTAAAACTACAAATAACAAAGGATTTTTGTTTCGTTCATAATTGAGAATGGACCTTACACTCAGTGATTTGTTACAACGAAACTGAATCATGCACGAAACGCTCGCTAAAGTTATTATGTGCATCCAAAACAAGGGAAATAATGGCAACTCTTTCCCACTTGACTAAATAAAATTTTGCGTCCAATGATAACCTACCAACCCTTTTAATTATTGACCTGGATAAAAACGAGAACAATTGTGTTTATTAGCTTTTTTATTAACGTAGCAATATTAGTTTAGCAGGTCAAATATGTTTATATGATTGTAAAAGTACAGTTATTAAAGAAAGGGTAATATACCAATGAAAGTAATGTACAACTATTAGAATAAACGTTGACAGTAATGGCACTAAAGAAAAAGATGAAGAAAATAACACTGAACTGCACTGCTTATCAATAAACAGTGTTGGTTGCCAACTAGTACTCTAACTAGAGTTTGAACAATGCCACTCATCTCCAAAAATAAGTCGGAGGTTCTAGAAATAAAATCCAGTTGTGCCAATGTATGTTATTCTCGTGTCTCTAAAAAAACAGCGCCACCTAACCACAGAATTAATTAAGTAAAATCAATATACGTTACACACTTGGCAAGATAGGGTGAAAGGCGAGCTACTGGTTCCTTTAACCCTTATTCGGACATCACATTTTACTTACGTAACCGGACAAGTCGGGTCCATTGGACAAACCACTGTTCGTAAATGTACAATTCATATTTACCTATATATTTCTAATATTTTTTTTTTATTTTTTTTTTTAAGTTAAATTTATATTGTGTAGGTAAAAAAAAACAATAGAATAATCAAATATTTTTCTTAGATTAATTTATTCGTTACCAACAATTCTACTGCATATTCCGCCAATTTGTTTCTGTTTCCCGTCCTTTTTTGTTGGGCACATGTGACAACTTTTCTTGATTTAATCTGGATGCTTTTCTAGTTTTAGCTTTTGGTTATGTAAATCAACTTTCTGTAAGCATTTTTTAATAACTGTTTTGTTTCCCGATGTAGAGTCTTTGATCTTTTTCTCAAAATTTGAGGCAATCTGTCGTTGTAAGAAGCAATCTTCGCTTTTTATCTTTGTTTTCGTTCCAACTTGGATGTAAAAATCTTCTTCTTATGGTGCCTATCCGTTACGGATGTTGGACACTAACATGGCTATTCTGACTTTGTTGACTGCTGCCATGAAAGTCCGGTAGTGGATAAGTTAAACCATTTTCGCAGCTTATGCAGCCAGGATATTTTTCTTCGTCCTGGACCTCTTTTCCCATGCACTTTACCTTAAAGTATGGTCCGAAGTAGGTTGTATCGTTGTTCATTGCGCATTATATGGCCCAGGTATTCTAGTTTGCGACGTTTTATGGTTATGACTAGTTCGCGCTCTTTACCCATTCTATGTAGTACTTCTTCGTTGGTAACTCTGTCTATCCAAGAATTCCTCAACATGCGTCTATAGCACCACATCTCAAATGCTTCAAGTCTCTTCAGTGATGCTTCAGTTAAGGTCCATGACTTCACGCCATATAAAAGAACGGAGAATACGTCGCATTTTAGTAAACGGACTTTTATTTCCAATTTTATATCGTGGCTGTTAAAGATTTTTTTTATTTTGACGAAATCTGATCTTGCCTTCTCGACCCTTATCTTAATTTCCGTCGATTGGTCCCACTGTTCATTTAAGTTTGCACTCAGATAACAAAAGTTGGTGATTTGTGTTATAGGTTGTTGGTTAACTAGTAATTGACCAGGTGGTATCCTATTTTTGCTTATAACCATGTATTTGGTTTTTTTGATGTTAAAATCAAGCCCAAACTTGCTACTTACTTCTGCCACCCTGGAGACAAGTGTCTGCAGACCTTTAAGACTGTCTGCAAAAATGACAGTATCATCAGCGTATATTATGTTGTTCAATCGTTCTCCGTTTATAAGTATTCCCTCGTCTATGTCCGTTAGCGCTAGGTTCATAATGTGCTCTGAATATGTATTGAACAATAATGGGGATAATATACATCCCTGTCGCACACCTCTTTTTATCTTTATGTCGTCTGTTAATTGATCCCTAACTCTAACAGCTCCAGTTTGTTCGTAATAGATATTGTTTATTATACGGCGATCTCTGCTGTCTAGACCAATTGAATTTAATATTTTCATCAGTTCGTTATGTTTTATTCTATCGAACGCTTTCTGGTAATCAACAAAACAGACATATATATCACAATTCACGTCTCTACATCTTTGAAAGAGAACTTGTATTGCGAAAAGTGCCTCTCGAGTACCCAATGCACCCCTGAAGCCAAATTGTGTGTTTGTCATGTGTTCTTCACACTTTTTATATATATTCTTTTATGTATAATTTTTAAAAAAGTTTTCAGAAGATGGCTCATAAGGCTTATTATTCGATAATCTTCACATTTTTTGGCATTGGGTTTTTTAGGGATTGTTATAAAAGTTGATCTTAGCCACTGTTGGGGTATTTTTCCACTTTGGTATATATTGTTGAAGATCAAGGTGTGTCTTTTTACTTCGTCTTTATCCATAATTTTCAAAAATTCTGAGCAGAACTCGTCTGGTACTGCGGCTTTTCCCTCCTTAATGTTGTTTATAGCAGCTTCTACTTCCGCTTTGAGAATAGGTGGTCCGGTATCGCCATTTTTATTTTGAGTGATGGTGACATTTCTATCGTCTTCAAATGTTGTTGTCACATAGTTCATCCATGTTGTTTTTGTTTCTTCAATATCAACTATTGGATTTCCTTGAGCGTCTGTTAAGTGTCCCGGCCTTTTTGATTTATAGATGCCTGCTGCTTCTTTGATCTTTTTGTGGAGGTTGAAACGAATCGTGTTTACGTTCCAATATCTCGATTTATTCACACTGTTCTTCCAGATTTCTATTTTTAGCTTCTCTGACAGCTTTTATTTATCTCTTTGTCTAGAAATTGATATGCAACGTAGTCTTTCCGCTTAAATTCTCTTCTTCTGTCCATCATCTGTAATATACCGTCAGTCATCCATGGTTTTTTCTTTTCTGTCTTTTTCGGTCGCAGGTATTGGTCTAATATTTCCTTCCCAATGTTTTCTAAGTGGTTTATTTCTATGTCAACATCATTAACTACTTCTGACTTAGATATGTTGTTCTTCAGATATTTCCGTACTTCTTGCTTTATGTCATCATGTCTTAGTTGTTTGAGATCGTATCTTTAGGATTAGGTTTGTGGATTTTTTTTAAATCTCAGACGAAACTTAGCGGACAGAAAAAAAAAGTGGGTTATGGTTGACTTAATATCTGCACCAGGGTAGGTTTTCACTGATGTTATTGAGTTTTTGAATCTTTTACTTGTCAAAAATATTCACAAAATATTTAAAAAAAATATTTATTATACTAATGAACCATTTGGTCTAGCATATCCACACCTTTTAATACGACACCTTTTTTACTATTTTAATAGAGTATGATACCTGGTTTATGGTAACATCATTTTTACAGTCATTATTGTAAAGTATGGTAGACCGGACTAAGACCGGTAGACTAGAACATAGGAAACAAGAGATGCTGTTGGAGTTAATCAGAAGATTGAAGATTTCTCTAAACAGTTCTTGTTTGGTACAAATTCCTGAGAAACAAACTGTCCTCGACGCATCAAGGAATTTGGATATCGGTTAAAATACTTGGGAATTCCAAGGTTGGCCAAATCCAAATTTCTAATTGATTCGATGCAGGGAAATTCCACTTTCGCTACGTAAAACAAAGGATTTGTTTTACATAAAAGCAGGTAGATTTTCTCTCATCGGTCAGTCGAGCTTGCCTCTTCTACTGTAGACCTAGTCGGTGCTATTATTGTTCCTACTAAGTTATTGTTTTATTTCTGATTTTTTTATATACCATTTTATTTTAGCATTATTGTATATTCAGACCTTTTCAGGTTAGAATAATATATTGATCTATATTTGTTTTGATTGTTTATTTTTCTTGTATTTTGTGTCTAAGTTGTTCTTCCGTA
The DNA here is from genome assembly GCF_040954645.1 of Diabrotica undecimpunctata. Classification (NCBI taxonomy): domain Eukaryota; kingdom Metazoa; phylum Arthropoda; class Insecta; order Coleoptera; family Chrysomelidae; genus Diabrotica; species Diabrotica undecimpunctata. Next base: position 116,745,404 of record NC_092807.1, on the reverse strand, counting down.
AGTTAAGAACACTTAGAAATATTTATCTTGCTTTTTCTATTTTATATTTTGATTTGTACTTTGTCTAAGTAGTTCTTTCCGGAAGTCAAAGAACTCTTAGAAATATTTCTCTGAATATTTGACTTGTTATTTTAATTGTGCGTTTAAGTCGTTCTTTTCCGGTAAGTCAAAAGAACACTTAGAAATATTTTCATAATCATTGTTGCATTATTATTTCCGATATTTTATCTAAGATATTTTCTTCCTTAAGTTAAGAAAATACTTAATACATTTGTCTCTTTCATTTTCACACTTCAACACTTAGGAATATTTCTGCACTTTTCTATTCTTTTATCTTGTGTATTTTACTTTTCATTCTAAGTTGTTTCTTCCGTAAGTCAAGAAACACTTAGAAACATTTTCTTTGCATTGTACTTTTATACCATTTTATTTTTCTTGTTTACTAAGTTATTCCTTCCGTAAGTCAAGGAATACTTAGACTATTTTACCTGTTCTGTTTTCTATTTTTGATCTGTTATTTTGTAACTGCTCCTTGGAACTGTTACCTATAACAGATACTTGTCACGGTAACCGTTATTTTATACCAGTAGAAGTATTAAACCATTTTATCAGTGACAAGCAAAGATGGTCAACACCCGGTCTAATCCCGAGGACAGGAAGAAGTCCGCAGAGCCGGCGATGGGTCCTACAGGCCCAAATGCCCCCTCTCGGCAACAAAACATCTTATTTGTTTTGAATGTGCCTACCAGCGTTGGTGAGTTTACCAGTAATTTAAGTGCAAAAGCAAGATCAATGAAATAGTTATCGAAAGTCATACCTGTTGGAATTAAACATTACATGTTATAGTTCAATTTATTATGCTCCTGATCCTTTCTCATTTCTCCAACATTAATTTACATTTAATTTTTAGTTTTCATTTAATTTGTAATTGTAATAAGATATTGATATATAGAACAAAATAGAGTTTTATTTCTTATTGATTGAATTTCTGATATTTTAAACCACTATTACTCACAGTACGTTCTAAAATTATTTTAACAAATGATATGTATTATTATGATTTGCAAATTTGATCCTTTTATATGTTTAATTGATTTAATGTGCCTTAGGCTTAATTTTGCAAAAACAAATAAATTAATTTTAATTAAAATTTGATCTGAGGATTCCCTTTATCGTTAATTATAATAAGTAGTTTATTAATAAGTAATTTAAAACTTTAAGTATTCTTTAAGCAATTGCCGTTAAGGAAAGGATGGACAACAGAAAAATAAATTAAACCAAATAATTTTGTGATACTAAACTATTAAATAATTTATTAAAAAAGAATCAAAAAAAATATTAAAGTCAGACAATTTTCTTTCAAAAAATATTACTTCTTTTAATTTTTTTATATCTGAATTAAAAAATTATATTTATTGTAAAATAAAATCACTGCATAAAATATTTAAAAGAAAACCAAATTAATTATGATCTAGTTATGATCGTGGTTGAAAGTATTTGTTGATTATATTTCAAACTAACCTTTTATTTTTAAGAATTCTCTACTGGCTACTTTTCTTCTGACGACTGTGGTCTGCCCACCTTTTGCTCGTATTCTCAGTTGCTCTACACACGCCTGCTATCTCCTCTGCTTGTCAACGTCTCTCACACACACTATCACTGCAACAATCTCTCCAAAAGCACCTGGACCAAACTCCTATCTCACAGGACCCCAATTTCTTTCTAGTCAAAACTATTTTCACTTAATCGAATTTTCACAAATGTACATATTCAATGACAATATTTTGACATTGGATTGGTACCAAAAGCCGACAGCATCAGGCTGATATATAAATTACTATTTAAATCATACCACCCGTCAAAAATATAATAGCGTACTAGGTATGAAAAACATAATAATGTCCATTGTTGATGACAACTTTTTACAAAAAAATCTGAACATAATATACAAAATTTTTCGTAACAACGGCTATCCCAAACAAATTAAAAAAAAAACTGATTTACAGCAGTAATTTCTATGATGGTCCCGTCCATGATTCTAACAACAAATCAATCAAATATAAAAAATTCCTATTATTCATGGTCTAACTCATTTTGTCATATCCATATTTAAAAATGTTCCTAATATTATTATAGCTAAATATAATACCATGAACAGCAAACAACTATTTTCAAAAATCAAAGATCCAGTACCAAGCTTATATAAAAGTAATGTTGTTAATGAAATACCGTGTCTAGGATGTCAAAATAGCTACATTGGCCAAACACCACAATGGCTAAAACAACGCATCACACAACATAAATTTGATTGCCGCTTGGGAAAAAATACTTGTGCAGTAGTTAAGCACGATGAAAACACTTGTCATATGCTTGACTGTAACAAAGCTCACATTTTGGTACAGACTGATAACTACAAAAGTAGATTATTTCTTGAGATGTATCACATTAACAAAAATAAAAAACTTTAAATTATAAAACGGACACTGAGCAGTTAAGCAACATATATTGTAATATATTGAACAAAATTTATAAATATTCAAAATAGCTATCATTCACCTAATAACAACTTACCTTAATAAGTCATCAAAGAAATATTGTACTAACTTTTCTTTTTACTTTTGAAGCAATTTTAATTTTTTGTCGTATTGCTGTAACGAACGTGCTTAGGAAAGTTTAGTCTTAACATTCAATATTTTACATACTTCAATATCAGTTTTTATTTGTGAAATCTTTTAATTTCTGTGAGTGCTTTTTTAAATCCATTTGTACATCATTTTTTTTGTAATGTTCAAATTGTTTTACAGTTTACCTGATGAAGCTATCAAATAAATAGCGAAATATTGAGTCTTAGAAAAAACGAAGTTGTTTATTGTACCACTGTACCTGATAATTCCTACATATTTATAAATTATTTTTTGGTCAAAATAATCAATATTTTTTAATATATATATATATATATATATATATATATATATATATATATTGTTATGTTTTTTCTTTCCCAACCAAAGAAAAATAAATAAAACAATCCATCGAAATAAAATTTCAAGATATCAATATAAACAAATTGTATATAGTAATTTAAGATAAGATTTAGTGTAGATAAGAATAGAAATTTGTTTGGCTTTTTCCGTTTCAAACAAAATTATCAAAAATCCTTTGTTTAGAATTAGAAGACATTTTACCTGTAAGTTAATGTTTTCATTGTTTGTATAGTCGAGTATTAAATGACCATATTCTAATCTTTTGAAATATGTATAAATGATGTATTGAAAAAAACCAATTTTAAAGTAAGCTATTTAGTTTTCTCTGAAACCGAAATTAGGCTTTTCCAAAATCATGGTAAACACAATTTGAGCTTTTTGATTGGACGGTCGTTTTTAAATGGGAATTTGGGAGTCGATCATGAGACAGGAGAAGTTAGTCATATTTTGGTCATCGAAAGGAAACAGTCGTTTTTCTCAAGATGGAGTGTGGTTCGTGAGTTTGGATACCGGCGTAACGAAAAGAAGTGAATAGTTTGAAGAAGGAGATAACAAGTAGATTAAAAGAGGTCCTTGTATCTACCGTGGGCATTTTATAAAGTATATGTGAAAGTATTCTTACGGCATCAAGTTGACAAAAGGAGGTCCTGGTGTCATAAATAAGTAGCGGAGTTTGGAGAAGTGAATCAGGTGTTTTTTGTGTAGTCTGCAGGAGGTTTGCAGAGACGTTAAGAAGGAGCCGAGGTGCCAAAGAGGGGAGATCTTTGAGAAGACTGGACTTTTCTGGGTATGTTCCAACATACAACTCAAGAAGAAAATAAACTGTAAGTGTTTGTACAATTGAATTTTATATCTGTGAAGGATCGTTTCGACATCATGGTCATTAGCATTCAAATTTAAGAACTGAGGTTTTGTTAGGCTAATCAAAAGTTTAAAGTTTTGTGGTGTCTTTTTTTAAGTAAAGAAAATTTTAAGTAAAATTGGTTTTTCACGTAATATAAATGTATGTAGCTTTATAATCTTATTATCATAATAATTTGATTTATTTTCTTGTATGCTGATTGATAAGATAACGACAGAATTTAATAATTTTTTATTCGTTCATATAAAATAAAGAAACGTAAATCTTTGTAATATAATATATTTGTATTCTTATCCTTTCTTCTCTATTCCGATAAAAGACAACTAGAAAATCTTTTGAATCCATCGAACACAGGTAATATAAGGATTATTTTACTTTTGATAACAAATAAGTTATAATTCTTTTTTATTGGCTCAATAAACTAAGTTTGAACTCAAAATAAACAATCATAACAATATATATATTAAACCTAGAGCTAAGATTAATACTATTATAAAAATTAATATTAAACTCACCAGTCTTCCGGGTTGAACCGCGTCGATATCCATCGGGCCGAGCTTTCGACATCCTCTCTGATGTCTTCTTCAGGGGTTCCGAGAGTGTCTGGGGGCTCGGGAGACTGAGACCTCGGAAGCCCTGAAGAAGACATCAGAGAGGATGTCGAAAGCTCGGCCCGATGGATATCGACGCGGTTCAACCCGAAAGACTGGTCAGTTTAATATTAATTTTTATAATAGTATTAATCTTAGCTCTAGGTTTAATATATATATATATATATATATATATATATATATATATATATATATATATATATATATATATATATATATATATATATATTGTCGACGACAACCCATTTTGTATTTGAACGGTCCGCCACTGCAGCCCAGCCAGCCAGCTAGTCGGTACAGACGACAGATGACAGAATTCATTCCATCACCAGCCGTTGAGAAGCATAGAACTATTTGTTATTGTTTTCATATTTTTGTGCAAATTCATAAATAAATGCAGTATTTTAGACTATTAATTAATTTCAATGAATACAGTCCACTACAACAATAAACATTGGTCCATTCGACCCGATATTTGTGATAAAATCAGTGCTAAAAGTGATTCACAGTTAACGGTCAAGTGAAAGAACACGTGGGATTGCCGAACAATATACAGCCAAAAATACCGGTGAGTTCCCATCTGATTCCTATACCTATTTATACTGTTTTTGTTTGTGTAAGTTGCATAAAACTATTTACAATCTATATATCTATTTAAATTCAATTCGAATCTATTTGATTAATAAACAATGTCGGACGAACACTTAAAAAGATTAATTAGAAAACGTGCTGGTCATAAAGCTTCATTTACAATTTTCTCCAAATTTCTAGAGTCTATTAAATGCAAATTAGAATTACATGATGTTGAAAAAATCGAACTAAGCGACAGAATAAATAAACTAGAAAATACATTTTTAGAAATTAAAATTATCCAATCAGAAATAGAAGAATTGGCAGACGATCCCGAACCACACTTTGTGATAAGGGAAGAACTTGAAAACAATTTTTATTCACTATCGGCTAATGCCAAAGCATTGTTAAATAAATTCATTTCAGATATTGATGATAAAAAGTCGGTGACAAGCGAGCATACAAACAATAACACTTCTATTTCTGACGGGGCTTATCGTTTACAAGGTGTAAAACTGCCAACAATACAAATTCCAAAGTTCGACGGCACATACGAATTTTGGCTAGAATTTCGAGACACTTTTGAGTCACTCATTCATACAAATGATAGTATTACAAATATTCAGAAGTATCATTATCTTCGGGCATCATTACAAGGAAATGCCGCCGCAGTCATAAAACCTATCGAATTTTCCGCAAACGGGTACAATTTGGCATGGGACTCTGTATGTGATCGATACAATAATAAAAAACTCTTAATACACAATCATATTAAAGCTTTATTTTCATTGGAATCTATTCACAAAGAATCTTTTGTAAAATTTCGTAAATTAGTAGATGATTTTTCAAAACATTTAAAGTCACTTCAACAATTAAATCAGCCGTGTGAACAATGGGATGCCTTACTTATATTCATTATAACATCAAAACTAGACGAAACTACTATTAGGGAATGGGAAAAGCATATTGCTACTCAAACGGAACTACCAACTTTATCCGATCTAAAAGGATTTTTAAAATCAAGAGCAGATTTTCTAGAGGCAATTGAAATGAACATTGAAACAAAAAATAAAAGCAAGGAGAACAGGACGACTAGGGGATTCTTAGCAACAAAAACAAACTATACATGCGTCTCTTGTCAAGGCGACCATAGCATTTACACTTGCGAAACATTTTTAAATTATCCAATAAACGAAAGGTGGAATTTTATTAGATCAAAATCATTGTGTACAAACTGCTTGCGATCGGGTCACTCCAATAAACAGTGCAAACTCGGGCCATGTCGCAAGTGCAAAGCACGTCACAACTCACTTTTACACAATAATACAAATGATAGGAGCATCATTATAAGCCAAAATAATTCGGGCACGTTCAATAGAAATTCGAATATATCCAATAGCAATATTAATACAAATCCATCACAAAGTACAAGTGAGCCAATAAATCCAGGAACAAGTAACAATACATTTTGTGGTAACAGCATGCTTTCTTGTTCTGATACAGGCTATGTTTTTCTCTCAACAGCAATCTTAAGTGTTAAAGATATGAATGGTAAAATGCAAAGGGCTCGTGCACTATTGGATTGCGGGTCTCAATCTTCATTTATCACAACAAACATGTGTAACAAACTAGGAATCAAACCACAAGATGTCAGCTTAAATCTTTTGGGCATAGGCAACAAACTATCAACTATTACAGGTCAATGTCAGTTAGAGATTTGCACATCTAATAATAAATTTGTAAAAATAATCAACTGTTTTGTATTGCCAAAAATAACAAATATTCTTCCTCATACAAACATTGATGTAAGCGCTATAAACATTCCTAACACAATTCGGTTAGCAGATCCTAATTTTGGCAATGCTGGATCTATTGACATTCTTATCGGCGCAGATATTTTTTGGCATTTGATTTGTAAAGGTCGCATATCTTTAGATCAAGGTCCTATTTTAACAGAAACAATATTTGGGTGGATAATTTCTGGCCCGCTGGGATCGGTTCCCCACAATACAATATCTTGCAATCTTAGCACAAATCTGGAACTAACTAAACTTCTTCAGCAATTTTGGGAAGTAGAGGAATTGCCAAATATTCCTCATCTATCTGAAGAAGAGCAATTGTGCGAGGACAATTTTCAAAAAACTACTACACGTGATCCAAATGGTAGATTCATAGTTATGATGCCATTAAAACAATATCCGCATGTGTTGGGTGATTCAAGGATACAAGCTGAAAGAAGATTTCATCATCTAGAAAAAAGATTAGCACAAAACAATCCTCTTCGCGAACAATATATACAATTCATGCGCGAATATCAGGAGCTAAACCACATGTCGTTAGCAGATATCTCTGAAAACTCTACTGTCGACTACTACATGCCACATCATGGTGTCCTAAAGGAGGACAGTCTTACAACAAAACTTCGTGTCGTGTTTGACGCATCTTCACCAACAAGCAACGGGTTATCATTAAACAATATTCAATGCGTCGGACCCAGTATACAACAAGATCTATTCTCAATTCTCATCCGATTCAGAAAACACAAATTCATCATAAGCTCAGACGTAACCAAAATGTACAGGCAGGTGTTAATTCATCCCAGCCAACGCAGTCTTCAAAAAATAGTCTGGAGGGAAAGTCCTTCAGATCCATTACAACATTTTGCTTTAAATACGGTTACTTATGGCCAAGCATCAGCTAGTTTTCTTGCTATCCGATGCCTTTTCGAGTTAGCTAACGAATGCCAATTGTCGCAACCAGAAATCGCGAAGATATTACGTCAGGATTTCTACGTAGATGACTTGTTAACCGGTGCGGATACTATTACTGAAGCTTCGAACATTTGCCGTGAAGTCTCACGTATTTTACTTACAGGTTGCTTCCCACTCAGAAAATGGATTTCAAATGACCCAAGAGTTTTAGAAAGGGTAAATAATCAAGATGATTCCTTTGGAATTCTAAACCTCTCTAAAGATGGAGTCACAAAAACTTTAGGACTTATTTGGTCATCCCAACGTGATTCACTATTATACAATGTACAATATAACAATTACAAGGAAACTTGTACCAAAAGAGATGTTCTTTCTTTAATTGCAAGAATATACGATCCACTAGGCTTAGTAGGTCCTTGTATCATACTTGCGAAGATTCTAATGCAAAGGCTATGGACTGAAAAACTGAATTGGGATGAAAAATTAAGCGGTTCATCACTAAATACTTGGAATAGATTGAAAAATGATCTTGCCAATCTGAAACAATTAAGTATACCACGTCATGCAGTGTGCAATAATGCTAAAGATATAGAAATACACGGTTTTTCGGACGCATCACAACAAGCCTACGGTGCTTGTATCTATTTAAGAAGTACTGATGACAAGGGAAATATCTCGGTTAAAATTCTATGTGCTAAATCAAAGGTTGCCCCTATCAAAACTCTAAGCATTCCACGCCTAGAGCTTTGCGCAGCTGTATTACTTTCACGTCTTTTAACTAAGGTAATTGAATCCATTAATATAGACCTCAATAAATGTTATTTATGGTCAGATTCCACAATAACCCTTGCTTGGATCAATACTTCTCCTAACAATCTTCAAACCTTCGTAGCTAACAGAGTCTCCGAAATTCAGGTCTTAACAAAGTCCTATACATGGAAGTATGTACCCACACAAGATAATCCTGCAGACCATCTATCAAGGGGATTATCTCCTTCTCAAATACTAAATTCTTCACTATGGTGGGACGGTCCGTCATGGTTGTCTTTAAGGGAAGAATTTTGGCCCCTTTTAAATCCAAAGGTAGACATTCTACCCGAAATAAAATCTCAAACTATTCTCAATTTTGTTTCCTATTCCCAGCAAGAACAATGGTTTCCATTCAAGGCCTTTTCACAATATTCGCGTTTACTGCGCGCATTTGCATACATCCTTAGATTTAAAAATAATTTATTAACACCCAAAATTCTTAGAGAGTGTGGCTCTCTAACATTAACCAATATTAATGACGCTCGTCGTCATTTATTGAAGATCATACAACTACACTCTTTTCGCGAAGAGTATGATCAGCTGTCAAAACAAAAAAGCGTTAGTTCCAACAGCAAGCTCTTCTCTTTAAACCCATTTATTGACCAGGATGGTTTAATACGTGTTGGTGGTCGCTTGGCTAACTCGGATTTTCTATATGACAAAAAACATCCCATTGTCTTGGATTCAAAACATCATTTCACGATATTATTTTTCCGTCATGAACACCTGCGTCTATATCATGCAGGCCCTCAGCTGCTTCTATCTACTATTCGGGAGACATATTGGCCTATATCAGGCAGAAACCTATCTAGGTTGACTGTTAAACAATGTACTACTTGTTTACGATTTAATCCTAAACCTATACAACCAATCATGGGTGATTTACCACGTGACCGATTACTATACACATTTCCCTTTGCCATCACTGGTATTGACTACGCCGGTCCGTTTTTGTATAAAAATAACGGCAGAGGTGCCAAATTAAATAAATGCTATATTTCATTATTCATATGTTTTGCTACAAAGGCGATTCATCTTGAGCTCGTAACCGATTTGAGCACTCAAACATTCATGCTTGCCTTGCGCCGCTTTATCGCTCGTAGAGGAAAGCCAGCCAAATTGTACTCAGATAATGGTAGAAACTTCGTAGGTGCCATGTCTGAACTTAAAAGATTTTTAAAAATTAACAATGCACACATACAAGATTCATGTACACATGAGGGTATTGAATGGCATTTAATTCCGCCATATTCTCCACATTTCGTGGGACTCTGGGAATCCGGAGTAAAATCTTGTAAATTTCACTTAAAACGTTCACTTAAAAATACAAATCTTACATTTGAGGAGTTTGCAACAATACTATCACAAATAGAAGCAGTACTCAACTCCAGACCTTTGTGTCCTATTAGTCCTGATCCTAATGATTTAACACCACTCTGTCCCGCTCATTTCCTCATCGGTAGAATGCCAACGCTAGCTCCAGAACCAGATCTACTCCAAGAGATTCCACAACGACTCAATAGATTTCAACGCATCCAACAAATTTTCCAAAGTTTCTGGAAGAGATGGTCTTCCGAATACGTCGTCGAGCTACAGAGACGTTCTAAGTGGCAAATATCCAAGGGAGAATTAGTAGAAGGAACTTTAGTCCTTATCAAAGATGACTGTCTGCCACCAGCAAAGTGGAAACTAGGCAGAATAACTCACATACATGACGGATCGCAGAATACCGCTAGAGTTGCAAAAATAAAGACTCAAGAAGGTATCATCACGTGGTCATTCTCCAAAATATGTCCTCTCCTTCCATTAAATTGAAAGATTCAGGATCTTTCAAGGCCGGGAGTATGTCGACGACAACCCATTTTGTATTTGAACGGTCCGCCACTGCAGCCCAGCCAGCCAGCTAGTCGGTACAGACGACAGATGACAGAATTCATTCCATCACCAGCCGTTGAGAAGCATAGAACTATTTGTTATTGTTTTCATATTTTTGTGCAAATTCATAAATAAATGCAGTATTTTAGACTATTAATTAATTTCAATGAATACAGTCCACTACAACAATAAACATATATATATGCTAGATAAATTGAATTTGGGTATAATTTAAATGAAATTATGTGACAAAATTGTAATATTCTGCAGTTGTGCATTTTTTATCAAAAAGTAAAATTATGAACGTTCTGTTTTTCAGTTCACGAAAACTTTTACAAGCTGTTCGGTAGCGGGCAGCCAAAGTTTTAATGAACTGGATCGCACAACGCGCGAATTTTATTTTACGCTGCTTATAAGCACTTTGTTACACCGACTCAGTTTTGCTGAACTTTTCCATCTTGTCACCTATAAAGTAATTAACGGTTTCATAGCATACTTCTAAATAATACTTTTTTCTTTATTTTTGTCTACGCTGAATTTTGAAAAATAACATTTTTTCGGTGTTTATAAATGGCAAGAATATTTACTGAAATAATTTTTGATCTCTAACGTTTTTATCTGTAAAAGAATCTTACATATTCTTTTTGAATCTGAATGCAAAAACACCTGATTAATTATTTTAATCATAAAAAATACGAAAATAAAAAAAATTGCTTTATTCTGACGGAATATTTCAATGTCAATTATTATCATCCTAGGGTCCCTAGAAGGCATACAACAGTTATAAATGTATAATGGAGATATTCGTAAAAGTTTGTTACAGGTTGAGAAAAACAATACGAGGTCACGTATATGTCATCTCCCACACTGCCTTTGATAATAATTGCGGCAGCTGCAAACTTACCAAATAACCTGGTTTTACCAAAAATAACACAACAAAAATTATCCACAAAATCTAAAGAAAATAATTTACGTAAACACATACGTAAAGAAAGCTACAGCTACATGAGGAAAAGAATGTCAAACGTTCAAAACGTTAAAAAAATTAAAATGCTAATGAAAGTAGATAATAAAGGTAAAATGTAATCGCATGTCTCGCCACAAGCAAAAAAAAAAACAAAGACCGGTATATCGGTAGAAGACAACCGTAGATACATATTTCTGACTATTTGGCCATCTTGACTGCGCTGTAGCCAAGTTAAAGTCAAAATAGAGCATGTTAATTTGGAAAAGGATCACTATATGAGCAATGCGACTAGTTTGTGGCAATAAAGTTAGAAGATTCTGAGGACTCAGAGCAACAATTAATACCGTATCTGCAGCTTTCTCCATGGCTGTGTTAGTTGTTGCTCTGAGTAATCAGAGACTTTTAACTTAATTGCCACAAAATAGTCGCATTGTTCCTGTAGAGATCCATTTCCAGGTTAACATGCTCCAAAACCTTAAATACACGCCTTCAAAAATTGCTCAGTAAGTAGACACGTTTATTTGAACTTTTTAGTAGTAAGTAAGATTTGCTTTCTGATACGTTGCGAATTTTTACGTTACTTTACATTTTTTGAATGTGTACTATCCTTAAAGCAACGTGGTTTAAGAGTAGTTCCATTATATTTTCTCAACACTTTTTCAACTATATTTTTCTTTTGCAGTTAGAAATGGTACGAATCTATGTGAGGAAGACTGACTAATAAACCTGGTCTCTTGTTGCCTTGAAGAATGTTATCCACGCAGCCAAAGCTAAAAGATGGGTTATTTAAATGCTATTAAAGTTTTTGGTGGTATTCAAAAAGTAACATTAATTCGCAGACGTAAATTAAAAATGCAAAGACTTTCTCCTGACGAAAAGTGTTTAGGTTTCTACAAAATCTTAGTTTTTCAGTTAGCCGTAAAAAATAGACTAGACTATCCGTACAACAAAAGACATAAACTTACGGGTTTCGATAACGGCACCCAATGTTTTATTACGTAAAACCGAATCAACATCTGCTGCAAGGACTAAAGCTTTTAATCATTACAATCAGAAACAAATTTTTAATTTGTGTAAAGCTAATTTGACTTTTAAAGAAATCAATCCAACTTCTGTGTTTAACCGTGATAAAATAGGTCTAGATACCTTCCCCAAATGTAAAAGTAAAATCTGGAAAGTTAGGGCGGAAACAAGTTGTACGGCTGACCTACACTGATAGAAGTTGTAACGAGTTGGTATAAAGATTAACCTACCATATTGTGTATCCCTTGTAAAAATATATAATTGCTTATAGGGGGTCGAAAGTGCGGACTGAGCAATTACTGGGCTGGAGAAAGGGTCAGCAAACAAGCCGAAACGTTTGCGAACGGCCACTCTTGGTTTGGTTGGGGAACTGGGGTCGTAAGTAAGTGAATAAAGAAGGGACTGGAAGGGGTAACTACAAAAAATAAATCATAAAAAATACTTACAGAAATTTTATTGGGCAACAAACTCAAGAAGAATCCTAAACTATTTAAATTGGACGCCGTTTAAAAGAATCCTCTTGCTGGATAGAAAGAAAGGCTTTTCTTTCCTAAAATTTTTTAAAAGGTGAAGGTTTTCTTTACCAAGTAAAGACGATTCGATCTTAATAATTTTGGTTGAACACAGCAGTCATACAAATAACATATAAGTAGTTTATTTGGCTAGGGAGAAACATGTTCAAATCATATATTTGCTTCCAGATTCCACCCATCAAATGCAGCAAATTGATGTGGGTTTCATGGCGCCTTTGGCACGATGTTATGATTTAGCATTAGAAAAGTTTCTTAATAACAACCCAGGCAGAGTGATGACGACTTTCCAAATTTCAAAAATTTTTGGTGAGGCTTTCTTACAAGCTACAGCCCCTTTGGCTGATATTAACGTCTTTAAAAAATGTGGTATAGTTTCTTACGATTCTAATATATTTAAAGACCTAGATTTTGCATGATCTGCTACGACTAAAAGAGATTTGGTGAATAATAGCCTACCGCTGTTAAGTCAAGATGAGGCAATTGCTTTAAATTTAACTGCAGGGCCTCAGACAAGTCAAGATGAGGCAATTGCTTCCAAAAAGTCAACATCAACTGCAAAGCTTTATACCCGCAACGCTTTTTACATGACACTTTTTCCTGGAGACAATATAGCAATAACTTTATTTCTAGCAAACAGGCCTAAGGACATTTTTTGTCCTCTGTCAAAGTGAATTAACTTAATGAAACCAAACAGGAAATCTAAAAAAGGTAAAACAGCTCTATTGACATCTAGCCCGTGTTAGATAGAATTAAAACTTGAAATAAATACGAAGAAGGCAGAAAAACAAAGGAAAAAGCTAAGAAAAAAATAAATTGTGACAAACACAAACTAAACAAAAAATAAAAGTTTATCTTTCCAAAGATGGTAAGAGAAAGAAAAAAAGCTCGGTTTGTCTGAAGTGGGCTCATGAAGTTTGTGCGGGAATATATCCAAAAGATGAAAAATTACATTGTGATTTTTTTATTTCTAAATAAGTTTAACGCTATTTTTACTAATGTTCTCTTATTGGGCTTTATTATTTTTATTATATTATTGGGCTTTATACTATTATTTTTTTAATAACAAATTAGTTTTTTGTTGATTTGATTTGCAAAACATAGCAATTAAGTAATGAAATAGTAAGATTTTCCTCAGTAGTTTGCATTGCCTCATCCTGTGGGACAATGTGAACATTTGACATATAGTCAGTTGTCAGAACTATGCATATAAACGACCGTTACATGTTTAATAGACGTTTCGAATTAATTAATATTTCTGGTTTAACCATATGTGCATATCTATCGTCCCTATATATATATATATATATATATATATATATATATATATATATATATATATATATATATTATATATAAATATATTTATTTATAAGTTTACACTACGAAAATATCTTATCAACTATCATCATCATTCAATCTTCGCCTATCCACTGCTGGACATAGATCTCCCTCAAAATTTTCCATCTATTTCGATATTGTGCCTCTTGCATCCAATTCCTATGACAACGTTTTAGATCGTCAGTTCAACGTGTTGGTGGACGACCTCTGCTTCAGGCAGTAGGCATCATCTCTTGCTCTCCATTCCAGTATCCGCTTTGTCCATCTATTATCTGTCATTCGAGCCACGTGACCTGCCCAGTTCAATTTCAGTGTTGCTACTCTCTCTACTGCATCAGCCACTCCTGTTCTTTGTCGTAGCTGGCGATTTGAGATCTTGTCTCGTAGTGAAACGCCCAACATAGCACACTCCATCGCCCTTTGACACACACGGATCTTTTGAACTGTTCTCCTTGTCATGGTCAACGTTTCCGCACCGTAAGTTAACACTGGCAAAACACACTGATTAAACATTTTTCTTTTAAGGCATATTGGTATATCAGACGATTTGAAAATATGGTTCAGCTTGCCGAAGGCTGCCCAAGTCAGTCTTATACGACGGAGAAGCTCAACGGTTTGGTTATCTTTTCCTATGCGAATCTCATGACCTAGGTATTTATAGGCCATTACCTGGTCTATGGATCTTGTTCCTACGCATATATCTTCGCTGACTACAAGATTTGTCATCATCTGGGTTTTAGATATATTTATTTTCAATCCCACTCTAACACTGGCTGTTGCGTTTTGGTATATGTGTTTAATTATATTTATATACCAATAGTCAATTCGGCATTCTGTCAAGGCTTCCAACATTTTTTGTTGATTTACGGTGTCGAATGCCTTTTCATAGTCGACAAATATTAAAGCTAGTGGTTTATTATATTCAGTGCATTTTTCTATACGATTTTTTATTACCAGTATGTGATCGTTTGTTCCATAGCCTTTTCTAAAACCCTCCTGTTCTATGGGCTGATAAAATTCCAATTTATTTTCTAGTCGTTTCGTAATTATTTTTGTAAATATTTTATAAATATGTGAAAATAGACTTATGCGCCTGTAATTCCTGAGGTCGGTAGCATCCCCTTTTTTATGAAGTATGATAATTTCTGCGTTATACCACTGGGTTGGTGTTGTTGCTTCCTGCAAACATCTAGTGAATAGTTTGGCAAGGACCTGCCATAATCTTTTTCCAGCCACTTTCAAGGCATCTGCCACTATTTCATCTCCTCTGGGGGACTTATTGTTTTTCATTTCTTGCACTGACCTTCGAACTTCATTGGGTGTTACGTCCGGTAAAATTTCAGATCCCTGATTAATTATCTTTGGTAATGATCCACTCCGGTAACATTGCTGTTCTTTGTATAGTTGTCTATAAAAAATCTCTATCGTGTTCATAATTTGAACTCTATCCTCAATGATTTGCCCCTGTTCATTTCTTAATTTGTGGATGTTTTTTCTTCCAATGGACATGCTCTGTCTGAGTACTTCAAGCTTTTGTTTTCTTCTATTACTCTAGTTATTTCCATCGTATTGTATCATCTCAGATCTTTTCTAACTTTTTAATTTTCTTATTCAAAATTCTTAGTTCATTTTGGTTATGATCCTGATTTTCCCTAAGTTTTCTTCTTTCCTCTAGAAGATGTTTTGTGTTGTGACTTAATTTTTTGTTATTGTTTTCAGGACGAGGACAGTATCTCTTTTTAGCTTCTTTCAATATTTGAGTAATATTATTGTTTATTTCATTGATGCTGATATTCTCTAAGTCGTGTGTATCCAAACTAGTCTTAATATTTTCTTCGTAAAGTGTTATATCTTCTGGGAACAGCCACCTATATATATATAAGGTACACTAGAATATTCTGAAGTAGTCCACCTCTATCCTTCGCGTCAAAAGGGCATCGAGAATGCCAACATTCGAACATTCCAGATCCATACGTCTAAGAACTGTAACACGCAACACGCATCGGAGATGGGCTATTTCGTTACACTGCTCCCTCTTAGATCTAAACATCCCGATCAGCAACTTTACATAAAGGCCCAGTATGGCGGAATCTACAGGATTCTTGAGCTCTGCATGAACCCCTCAGAAAAAAATAACAGTCTACTGTCTTTGAAGGACACGTACTGTTCGGATTATTGCAACACACAATAATTCGTACATCGGTTTCTCGGAAGATCACTTCAAGCATGCTTCTGATAATCTTCTAATCTAGATTTTCTAGCGCATGGCCTATCTTGAGTAAGGCCAAACTCTTAATGTCATAATTGCACACGATTTTCTTTAAATTAGTTAGAGCAAGCCATATATCCTCGTAGCTTGCCCTGTCTGTATAAGACTTCCTGGTTACCATTTACAGCAAAGATCGAGGACCATCTTCTAATCACAGTACTCTTCCAACTTTAAGCTGCTGATTTTTTAACTCGCCCAAACGACTGAACTTCTTATAAAATACGGACAAGATTTCTTTAGTCATCTCAAGACCTTGGGCAGCACAGTGGGCTAGAGAGACGTGCTGCGGAACACTTAAAAGATCCTGCTGAACTTCTGTGGTCACGCCGAATCTAGCACTCTTTCTCTTTGCGTAATGTGACATAAATTCATTAAAGCTTGGTCGCCGGCCATCTTTGATCTTATGTTGACGGCTTCGTGCTTCTTCTATTTCATTTGAGCCAGCATAAAGTTCAAGATGATTTATGTGAACTACTTTTGGTTTGCCTTTCGGTAACTTCTTAATTCAGTATATTACGTCACTTATTCTCTTTTTAATCTCATACGGACCCTCTCATTGTCTTTGCAGTTTAGGAGACAAGCCCCGATGACGTTGTGGATTATAAAACCAAACAAGATCACTTACTTCATAGCTTTCATTCTTGCATAGAGAGTCATATTGATCCTTCATTCTGTTACAGGCTAACTGGATGTGTTGTCGGGCAAGTTCATGAATGTTGTTCATTCTTAAGTTCAGACGGTCGACATAATCTTCGCTTGCAACATGTTCTTCGGAAAGTCTGCAGCCAAACTCTGGGTCGCAGGTAGTTTATAGTGGTAGGCTATTAGGGATAAATGAATGTGCTAGTCCCAATGTCTTTGATGTTCTGATACAACTTTGTACAGGTATTTACCCATCGTTCGGTTCATCCTCTTGAGCATTCCATCTGATTGAGGCTGCAGTTGTGTCGTTCTGATTTTGTTAACACCAATCAATTTACAAGCGTTTTGGAAAAGGGTTGATTCGAACTTTCGCCCTTGGTCGGAACACTCCAAGGGAATCTCCAAGGTAACATCAAATCGGCTAAAGAATTCTTTAACAAGTAGCTCTGCAATGGAAGAACCTTCTTCATTTGGTATCGCATAGGCCTCAGTCCATTTCGTAAAATTATTCATAGCTACCAGGATATATTTATTTCCATCATTTGATAAATAATTATATTAGTATTTATATTATTGAATAGAAAATTAAATACCCTTTCAAATGAGATATCCCATAACCCCTATTTTTATTTAAAAAAATCGTCGATTACGTCATCACGTCCAGATAGATGACGTCACCAGTATGATATGTATGCCAAAAAATGGTAATTTAAAAATAAAAATTGATGTGTTTCGGGATTTTTCCTTATGGTCACCGATTTACGAAATAATAAATTTATGCTTATTTTATGGACGCAATATATATATATATATATATATATATATATATATATATAAGAATATATATATATATATATATATATATATATATATATATATATATATGTATATATATATATATATATATATATATATATATATATATAAATTATATATATTATAATTATATATATATATATATATTATAATTAAATTTATATATATATATATATATATATATATATATATATATATTTGTTTTTAGTACAATCCTGAGCCTTCGATAGTAAAACTTAAGCACAAACCTGAACCCCGTTTACGATCCTGAACCTGTATATTGGTTCAGGATTGGTTTCCTTATATAACTGACATATGATTTAAAATTTACAAATTAAATCATTTTTTTTTAATTAGTGGTGCCATCAGCGGACAAAACTGCCTAACTTTCAATTCAATATGTCATTCGGAATCCAAGAGAAACCTGTTTGTATTGTGGTTCAGGATTGCATTTTTTAGTTCAGCCATTTGCCACTTTGGCGCTGGAAACAATTTCTTGAATATACATGATTTTTATATACATTATTACAATTAGTACCATCCTGATCCATACTGTGTGGCAACATTGCTTTGTCATTATTTTGTTTAGAGAATTGGGGAATTCTATTTTTAGCCAAGGCCAGAGAGATTTCTTTTCAATAGATGGTATAAGATATTATTATTTAGTTGCAACAGTCGTTTGTTTTGGTTCAGGAAGGTGTGTTTAAAAATAAATAATTATAAAGGACGTTGTAAACTGATGGTTGATATGTATTTAGGGAAAGGTTAATTATACCAAAGGTATTAAACGAAATTGTCATTTTGAGCACTTTGGCTTAAAAATCTAGATGAATTGTGCTTATTTATATAAGTTAATATTAACAGAGGTACAGGGTGTCCAAGTAAAATAGTTATTCTTGATTTTAATTCATATTTACAAAAAGACTGTGTCAAGAGTTTAGTAAAAATTATTATAGGCGATTTTCTTATCGAAAGAAGCTGATTTGCAATTTGGGATGATCATATTATCCGGTTTTTAGGATTTGTTCTAAATAATGTTTAAAAAAAAGTAAGTTTTTATTTTTTTAACCAAAAACGTAATTAATAGAGGGGAATTCTGTGATACATCATTTTAGACGGCTTATGAAATGTTTTTAGTAGTCTGTGATATCTCAAAATATTGAGTTCCTGTTTAAATTCATTTTATATAGGGCATCCCAAGTAAGAGAAATCACGTCATCTTCTTTTTGCTAACTGTTATGCAAGATGTTTTAAAAGTACTTCGATAAACCTCTAGGGGAATTATCTTAGAAAGAAAAGTATATCTAACTAATGGACATTGATGTCTTTCTGTTTATATTTTTAAATTAGTATTTTATCACTGTCAGTATCTCAGACGAATTTGACTAAATTAGCACTATTACATGTTATTTAGGTTAATAAGTTTAAAACCTTTGTCTCTATTAGTTAACAATAGAGCAAAGGGGAACTGTTTATGAGGAGAACTTTTCATCTATCAATCATACCCCTGAGATTTTTCAAAATAGTTTTAAAACATCCTGTGCAAAATGAACCAGAAAAGCAAAGAATGAGAAAGGATTTAAAGATTAAATGTATACTTTTTAGACAAAAACGTAGAAAAAATACACTTTGATTATTGCTCGAAAAATTCGGAGAGTAGCTTATATCCAATTTCTCAGATAGGTACACGTAAATAAAGATTCAAAAGTTTAAAGTTCAAAAGAGAAAAATGGAAAGGGGAAAGACGAAAAAGAGCAACGTTTAACGAAAGTAAATTGGCCAAGTTTAAATAATATTTTATATACTTACTTAATAATAATGGGTCTGAAATGCTTTTTTCTAATCTATTAAGCTCGAAGAATAAAATATATTTTTTAAAATAAATTTCCTGTATTTACAGAAAAATTCTAATCCTTTTGTATCAAAATGTTACACTTCTTCGACATTCAAAACATTAATCATGTGCTAAATTACCAATATTAAAATATCTCGAAAAGGGTTAATATTTGGAAGTTCAAAGAAATATAACTATCTTATTCAAAAATGAATGGGTGTCAAAATAGGTTAGTTGTAAATTATTGAGTGACAAAAAATTTTAAGCTGATTTCTTCTATTTATTATGATGAAAGTGGGGATATCTCGAGAACATACAAATCTAATAAGATAGGGACCCAGATCAAGCAATAAATATGGATTTTTTATCCGACGAATGTGATTCCTATGCGGAAAATAATAATGCTGTGTTTCTACAGAAAAAAAAAAATTAATAACTCGTCTAACACATCCTAAAGCGAATTTATAGAGGATGACGACGATTCCATAAATATCCTAATTATATGCCATCAGAAGACGACCGAGCTAAAAAAATGGGTAGCTATTTTTTTGTTTAATTGTTCTTAAATTTGGTTAAACTTTGACTCTTTCTTGCAGTTCTCAAATTTAAAAATGCCACAAAAAAGAGCCATCCACAAATCTGTAACAGCAAACAGTGTGAGAACGATTCGTTAATACTTGAAGAAGTGATTGATAGAGCGGAGCA
Source organism: Diabrotica undecimpunctata (assembly GCF_040954645.1). NCBI lineage: Eukaryota > Metazoa > Arthropoda > Insecta > Coleoptera > Chrysomelidae > Diabrotica > Diabrotica undecimpunctata. The sequence goes on along the minus strand of NC_092807.1, from coordinate 116,724,854 downwards.
CGGGAATGTTTTCCATTTTGCTAGACATATTTCTAAATCGCACTTAGAAGAAATTGACGTAGTTAACATATTATGTCATAAGGTTAATTTAAAAGAGAGATGATTGGCTTTATGAAACTTAAGAAAAAAGATAAGAAAAAATTTTTATTTAAGCATACCAAAGTTTGTCCGTCTAATTATGATGAGAAAAATAATAGAAGACAAACGTCCCAAAGCGACGGACAAACTACTTTGCTTCTACACCATTTTCTTAAACGTAATGAATTATTAAAATCAAAAATTTTCTTCAGAATGCGTGCAGACGACATAAAAGGCCGTCAGAGTAAAGGCAAAATTGATTTGGTAAGACACAATATGCGAAGACTCGCAAAACTCTTAGACTACAAGACTACAGAATCCTGATATTAAGAAACTTATAGATATTCTTCGCCCAAAGCATGTTCAACTAATAATTTCTGGAGTTAATAAAATAAAAAAATATAACTCAGAAACAAATAATTATGAGTCACCAACGTTGGCCATAAATTTTGGGACACTTATGAGAAAATGTTGCGACTTAGCATATATTATTCTTGTTCAGATAAAAAACCCAAGCGATGAGAGAAAAGAACTTAAAATATTAAAAAGTCTTTTAGAATCCCAATGGTGTAATGAAGTTTCTGCTCAACATGTACCAATTTAAATCAAAATAAATGGAACAAGGAAGAACTTTTGCTGCTTACTAACGACCTCAAGAAACTTAATATTTTTTGCAGAAGAATTATTTCACAAATTGAAATCAGGTGAATATGCCAAAAAATGTCAGTTGGAGAGACCTGCGAGTATAACAGCAACAAAACTTCGAAAGCATTTGGCCACCATTATTCAATTTCTTCAATTTTACAATAATGATATGGAGCAATTAAGCAAATTCATCACAAATGACACACATTACAAATGCATTGCAATTATTATCGTTTGTCAAAGTATATCAAACGGCTAAAATTTCTAAACTTTTTTTCTAAACTGAAAAATACAAAGTTAAAACATTAGACAAAACTAACATTAACTTAGCTCCTCTCTCTGATGCGGAAGAGGAAGAAATGGAAAATATCTTGGATACTCATGATAATCTAAACGTCGATTGCGAGATTCCATCTACTTCAGCTAACTGAGATAATAACAAAGAACTTTAAAAAAAGATTGGCAATTTAAAAAAGAAAATATTTATTGATAGAAGAAGATCATGGACAAAACAATAAAAAAGAATTATCGCAGAATACTTTTTCGACATTAAAAAAGAAAGCCTTCCATTGAGGTAAAAGTGCAACACCTTATTAAAGAATATCCCGAGGTAATTAAAGAAAGAAAATGGACATGCATCAAAGCTGTAGTTTATAATATATATACAGGAAAACTTAAACATTAAACACCCATTTTCTAATATTTTTTAGTTGGTTTTTAATTTTTTTCGACTGTTTTGAAAGTCTTTCTTGTTTTAGTTTTGATCTGATCTCTATCACATTATTCTTATGTTTGTAGGCAAGTTAAATTCCTATTACCTAAGCTATAATAAATAGTAGAGTCAAATTAATGTACCAATGTAGCTACTTTTGATAATAAATTAATGCAATACTTTCCTGATTTATTTTTTTTTTAATATAAATCGCCGTTAACCAAAAATATCGCCGTTGATATTTTTGACATTTATGAACTGGAACGTATGGTTTATTTATGGTAGTGATATGACGCCTTCGCTGTTAAAATAATCGGTAGACAGGACGTATTGTTTACATATTTTAGGATTTAGGATATGTACAATTAAGGGAGAGTAAAAATATACTGCTTCTGACTCTCAAGCAAACACATACGAAAATTTTCCTAAGAAATCCCATTTTACTTAAAACTGGCAACATCTCTTAGGCTCAGGTTTGTGCATATACACGTATGTTTAGGTTCAGAATTGACTGAAATAACAAGGGGATCAGGATTATGTCATTAATAGGTAAAATCCCCATTTATATATCTTTTAAAATATTAAAAATTTCTTTTGTATATATACATTTTTGAAATCGTTGCTAGAATTAATGAAGATAAGCGTGCCATAGGCAGCTCTAAATACTCTAGATATAGGAGGTTCAGGATTGTATGGTTTTTCAGATGGTTCAGGTATGGTATAAAGATGTATATATATATATATATATATATATATATATATATATATATAAATTTAATTTCTTTAAATTTTAATTAATTAGTTCTAAAAAATTTAATTCCAATTTTAGATTTAATTAACAGTTTCAGCTTAAGTACCAAATGTATGCACTAAAACAGTACCAAATCTGGAAAAGATAATCTTCAGTATTTTCCTTTAATGTTCGTTCTACTAATTCCATTACACGCCTCAGTTAAGTAATAGAGTTAAAATATAGTTCCTTATATCAACCTGCAAAATCCGTGGCTATAAAAATTAATCCAGGATTAAATAATATACATTCTACTTGAATATGATAAGAAATAAGTAATACTCTTAAAATTTTAATGGGAGATTATATTACTATGCTCGGGAACGACGCAAGGAACAAATAAAGAAAAAAATTAATTAAAAGCGCTCATTCTATCTGCATAAGTCGTTCTATTTTAACTGATCGTGAAGCCGCTGTGAACGCACACTGAATAAAAAATCTATTTAAGAAATTTTAAAGCTATAATTTTAAAAACAAAAAACTTAACACGTTGACCCAGGATGTTTTTTTAATTAAAATAAAAAAGTTATAGTATTTCTTGTTTTATAAAAACAAGATTTTTTAAAAAGGTTTTAACTATAAAAAACACATGGGCTCCAATTAAGTAAAAACTGTATACATATAGAAATTTATTGTATAATTAGAATTATTTAATTATTTATATGTAGGTTTATTACTGGAATATTAGTGTATCAAATACACAATGCACACACGACGCCCGTGCTCAACCACTGTGGTTTAACAAGTAGTACCAGATGTTTATTTTTCGATGTGTAAATAACATACTTAATTTTTTTTTTATTAACAAGAAACATTGTCGCATCCACCAAAAGGTTATTAGCGGCATTACTCAGTAAACAAAACTTTAAATCTGATACAAGATATTAATTGACCTTAGGTAATTTAATAAGTTTTTTACGTGACAGTTTTCTCCCAATAAATCTGGTAGAGTATTTGGTATATTGTTTATGGAACGTTCTCTATGGTATTTTGGACACTTGATTGACAAATGGACGACGGTAAGAGGCGTAACACATAGGTCGCACAGCGGGCGTTCACTGGCCGAAAGTAAATACGAGTGTGTTATCTTAGTGTGTCCTATACGTAGCCGCGTTAGAACCGTTTGAATAAACCGTGTACTAGCACTAGTTTTCCACTGTCGTGTATCTGGTTTTAGCGATCTTAATTAAGATTGCGATAGAAACCATTCGAGCTGTTACTGACCCATCACTTTTTGTTTAAAAAACGTTTTGAGATCTTTACACACACTCTCACGCACTAATTCAGATTCCGCACTTGTTGCTGCATCACGAGCACTACTGTCTGCCTCTTCATTGCCGATAATTACTATATGCGATGGGATCCATATAAATTTAGGAGTTATGTGGTTCTCTTGGGCGATTTGTAGTTCAGTTTTTATTAGTTGCTCCAATGGCTGTTTAGGATACAGATGCTGTATTGCAAGAAGAGAGCTGAGCGAGTTGTTGAGAAACAGAGGTTTTGAAATTCTTGAGAGGTTTGCATGTTTTAGGGCACGGTACAAAGCAAACAGTTCAGCGGTGAAAACACTTGAGCTAGGCGGTAGCTTAAATTTGAAAGTAGACGTTGGAGTAACAAAAGCACAACCAATGCCATCAGTAGATTTAGATGCATCCGTAAAGATGTTTGTGCAGTTAAGGTAGTCTCGTTCAAGAATCTCATTTAGTTTGTTTTTGATTTTTATGTTGTTATTGCATTTTTTGGACAACTCTATTAAAGAGGTGTTGCAATTTGGGGTGCTTATCAAGCATGAAGTCGGATGTTGGATGTTACAGTGAAATACATCTGGGATTGTTGTGTCAAAATTATTCAGAATTGATCTTACTCTTATTACACACAAGGTTTTCCAGTACGAGGTTTATTAAAGAGAAAGTCAAGATTATTTTTAGAAAAAGTATTTTCGAAGAGTGGATGATCCTTATTAGCAGCTACAGAAGAAGCGTGTGAAAGTGTTAAAAGTGCCCACCTATACTGCAATGATGGTTCTCCAGTTTCGGAATGTAAGCTTTCTATGGGTGAAGTGTGAAAAGCTCCGAGAACGATCCGAAGTGCAGCATTGTGGATTGTATCTAATGGTTTTAGGGTACTCTTGGTTGCGGAGGCATAAACAATTGAACCGTAATCGAGTTTGGATCTAATTAGTGTTTTATACAGAAGGAGTAGTGTAGAGAAGTCGGAACCCCAGAAACGATTTGATACGGTTTTAAGCAAATTGAGTCTCTTGTTGCATGTTAGCGCCAAGTGTTGTATGTGCTTTTTCCAGGAAAGTTTTTGATCCAGCCACATTCCAAGGAATTTTACGGCGTTTTGAAAGGAAATAATGCTGTTGTGAAGATAAAGGACTGGTGTAATGCATGATTTTTTCGTAAACACCATACCAGTTGTCTTTGTAACGGAGAATTCGAAGCCTCTACTAGCTGTTCATTCATCTAGTTGGGTTAAAAATGTCTGTACTATTCTGCACATATATTCTTTTTGTGCTCCTTTAATGTACACCACTAAATCGTCGGCATAGAGGCGAGCTTTGAGAGGTTTCTGTAATTTGTTTAATATGTTGTTTATGGCAACGAGGAATACGGTAGGACTAAGTACTGAACCTTGTGGGGTACCATTTTCTGCAGTATAAAAATTAGGATAAACGTTATTAAATCTTACTTGGAAAGAAAAGTCTTTTAACAAATTTTCGATATACACTAAGCAGTGTCCTCTAATATTGGATGCGTGCAATTTTTTAATGATGTTGAATCTCCAACACGTATTGAAGGCTTTCTTTATATCGAAGAAAATAGCTATGCACATTTGGTTCATTGCTAACGCTTCTTGGACATCACTTTGTAAGTCTACGATACTGTCCATTGCTGACCGATTACGTCTGAAGCCGTTTTGCTCTGGTAAGAAGAAATGGGATACTTACATACATACTTAAATTATTAATGTTCTTTTTTATACAATGTACATGAAATTAATAAATATCTTAGATCTAGCCATACAGCTCACACTCCCTTTAAGGTGAAAATTCACTCATCCCAGATACTTACGGTATCAAAAGGATTGAGGTCTGGTGGGACTCTTTCCGTGTTATCGAGCCCTAGGTGACTTGGTATGCTGGAATATCTTCCAAAAATTTTCGTACACATCTGGACGTTGAGAGCAGTACAGCTTTTTGCATATTCTTGTAGAGATGTTCATTCACACCTAGCTTTTTTATGTTTTATAGGAGGTTCTTCGGAATGACTCCAATAGTAAAAAGAAAAATAGGTATTGTCTGGATACTTTCCATTCTGTCTTTGTATTTGAATTTCCAGATCTCTGTACTTGCCGTTTTTTTTTTCGTTATGTTTAACACGAAGATTATTGTTGTTGGGCATCGCCACATCAATTAGTTTTGTTTGTCTTTCTAGTTTATTACCTAGTATAAGATCTGGTCTATGATGTGCCTCTGTTTGGTCTGTGAGCACAGTGCGGTCCCCGTATAGCTTGTATAAGTTATCATTCTCAAGTATACTTTTAGGACCGTATTGATAATATGAGAGATGGTTTGTTTGGAGAAGTCCCAGTTTTGATGGATAAAGGATCTTTCCTACTGAGTCATGCCGTTCCTTATATTCAGTTGCAGCAAATGCCTGGCAGCCCCCGGTAAATTGTTGGATTGTTTCTTGAGCTTGACATCCATATCGGCATTTGTCATTTTGGACCTTAGGGTCTTTGACGATATATTTCAGGTAATTTCTGGTTGATATAACCTGATCCTGAATGGCGAGTAGTTAACCTTCTTTTTCAGGGAACAACTTTCCTGATGTCAGCCAATAGTTCGACGCTATATTGTCGACGTAGTCTTGACTGACTAATTAGGATGTCGTTCGTGAAGAGGTTTAAACATCCAGGTGCGCATTTTTTCGTCCTTAGTAAGATGGTTTATAATGCTGTTCTTTCTACTGCTCTTCGAGGATGGTGTTTTTGTGTGTTTGTGAGGTGTGTTCGTACTTTTCGCTGAAGATTTTCTATATCCGTTTTTGTCCAAATAACAATACTAAATGAGTAGCTAAGCACGGAGCATGCATATGTGTTTAATGCCTTAAACAAATTTTTACTATTAAGGTGTGAACAAAGCAGCTGTTTTACGCTTTGTATAAACTCAGTAGTTATCTCAGTTTTCATCTGCTTATGGTCAATCTTCCGCGATTACTTTATTCCGAGGTATTTATACATATCATTTTCACCCATGGCCTTAATGTTCTGGCCGTTTTGCATATCGAATCCACCGGGCTTAACATTTCCCTTGATTATATTTAAGACACGGCACTTAAAGGCTGAAGTGCATACTAATGTCATTAGAGAAATTTTCCACTGTTTTCAGCATCTGATCCAGGTTGCTTCGAGTGAAAGCCAATAAATTTAAATCATCCATATACAATAAATGATTAAGATTTGCCACAACAGTAGTGTTATTTTTGATGCTAAAACCTATGTCAGTTGAGTTTAGTAGCTGGGATAGGGGGTTCATCGCTAGACAAAACCACAGTGGGCTCAACGAGTGTCCGGGGCCTTAAAATAGGCCCCGGTTGATTGCAATATTTTTAGTTTCGATATTGTTTTCACCAGGTATTTGGTGGTGAATTTTTGTCTTCCTATCTGACATTATATGTTTGAAACAGGTCACTATGTTATCATCGACTTTATATATTATATATTTAATATACGTATAAACCATTCATGCGGCACAGAATCAAACGCTTTCTTGTAGTCGGTGAAAGCAGTAAAGAGATTTTTTTTTTGCTATATGATTGGTAATTACAGAGTCGATGACAAGTTGTTCTTTGCAGCCCATGGATCCTTTAGTGCACCCTTTCTGTTGCGGCTCTATGATATTATTTAGAGCACAGTGTTGGTTGATACGCCGGGCTACACAGGATGTTACCAGTTTATACAGATTTGGAAAACAAGTAATTGGGCGATACTTGGTTGGATCTTGGGTGTTATTTTGATCTTTTGGTATTAAATAAGTTGTTCACTGCGTTAGAAAATATGGTATTTCCTCAATTAGAAATACTGTGATTAATTAATGCTGATAAGCACTCATGAATACTTCAAATACTCCAAAACTTCTTAAGCCAAAGGTTCTGAATGCCGTCTGGTCCAGGAGATTTCCAGTTATGAAGCTCTTTGATAATATTTGAAACTTCTTCAGTAGTAAATGGTTCGTAGGGAGTAGCAAAGTAGTGTTGGCAGTTGTGCACCGTATCTTCGATCCATCCAGCATTGATACGATACAATACGAAGAATTTCTGGAAGTAGTAGAAGAGGAAGACCAAAAAGACCCTGGGGGGAGATGCATAGTCAGGACATGTCGGTAAAGGATATTAATATTGATATGACCCAAAATATAAACTTACAAAGAAATGTACCGGAAGCCGACCACGCCATGTATATATATATATATATATATATATATATATATATATATATATATATATATATATATTTATTATATTTGTATATACAGTGTGGGAACCACTTATGGAATAAAATTGTTTGTGTCCTTATTATAGAAAATAATAAAAACCTCTGAGACACGTTAACTTTTAAATTTAAATGTGCGCTTTTTAAACATAAATTTATAGGTACAGGGTGATCCACGCAAGTCTGGCATAGTCCATAATCCTTATTTTTAATGAAACACCCTGTATATTTTTATGTCTTTTAAAGATTCTTAACAACCTGATTTCAACGAACTATATCATGTAGGGTCTATAATGAATAATACAAGGTGAAATTTTGAAATTAGTAATTTATCACGTGTTATGGTATTATTTTAAATTAGCTAAATACACAAAATACACTTCTACTCTCATGTCAGTATATTGGGGAAAATTTCTGTTTAGTAACCGTGTTAACATTTTTTGTCATGAATAGGTAAAAACTGTCTGGATAGTCTGCTAATTAAGTCTGCTATTTTTATTTCTTACAGAAATAAAAATATTAAGAAATATTTAACTGAGACCCGCCGAATTGAGATTTTAATGATGATCGGTTACGGGGCGAATTGTAGAAGTCAAGTTGAAGTAGCAAACTTATTTAATCAGGGATATCCTCAGCTGCCTAATATTGCACAAGTTACTGTGTCTAAAATTTATGCACAATTCAGAGAACTTGGACATGTCAAACCATTAAAAAATAACCTAACTTCATTGAAGATGAGGTGAAAGTGGATATTTTGTTAAGTGTCGCAGAGAATCCAACATCAAGTTCACGTCAAATTGCACGTCAAAATAATGTGAGTCACACAACTGTCCTAAGGTGTCTCCATGAAGAAAAACTTCATCCATATAAATTGACTTATGTGCAGGAGCTAACAGAAGATGATCCAGATCGTAGAATGGATTTCTGCGAAAGAATGATGGATAAAATTAACACAAATCAAATAGCTCTTGGCACAATTCTTTTTTCTGATAAATCAACATTTACATTGAACGGACAGGTAAACCGACAAAACTGTAGATATTGGTCAGCGGAGAATCCTCATTGGATGCGTAAGACACACACTCAGTATCCTTAAAAGTTGAATGTTTGGCAGATATTATAGGAGATCATAATTATTGGTCCTATATTTGTAGATGGTAATTTGACAGTGGAAAAATATAAGAGCATGCTAAGAGACGATGTTCTTTCTCACTTGGCTAACTTATATCCCAATCCAATAGATCCTACCCTACCGCATGAAACTATCTGGTTCCATCAGGACGCTGCAACACCCCATTATGCTTTAATGGTGAGAAATTACTTGAATGAAATCTACTTCAATAACTGGATTGGACGAAGGGGTACTATAGAGTGGCCAGCTAGGTCGCCAGATCTTACGTCTTTGGATGTTTTTCTGTGGGGTTATCTCAAGAACAAAGTATATGTAACACAACCAACTAGCATTGAAGACCTCAAAGAAAGAATAACTACAGAAATACGGAATATTTCACCTCAAACTTTAAAGTAAATTTGGGACGAGTTTTATAGGAGACTGTGTCATTCCTAACAACAAGGTGGAAAACATTTTGAGCATTTATTTTAATGTAATCCAATCAATTACTTCGGGTATTCTATGAATTAATTGTCTTGAAGAAAATTTTACTTAATTTTAAAATTTCGCCCTGTATTATTCACAATAGACCCTACATGAAATAGTTCGTTAAGATCAGGTTGTTAGGGAACTTTTAAAAACATAAAAATATACAGGGTGTTCTATTTAAAAAACAGATTATGGACTATGCCAGACTTGCGTAAATCACCCTGTACATTCAAATTTATGTTTAAAAAGCGCTCATTTAAATTTAAAAGTTTAGGTATCTCAACGTTTTTTATTATTTTTTAAAATAAGGACACAAACAATTTTATTTCATAAGTGGTTTCCACACTGTATATTAATTTATATACGCTTTCAAAATATTTCACAATAAAATTGATTATTATACGCAATATTTAAATAGCAATTATTTTAACATAGTACCGTCAACCCTATTTATCTGCGCAAAAATTAAAAACCGCACCACTAGTTGCACGTATTAGGTAAAATCGGTACTGATGATAGCGCACTACCCGTATTTCAAGAAGATCGCCTCGGAATAGATGCTAGAGCAGCATCATTAATAGAGCAAGTTCAATAGTATAAATATTTAGCGTAAGGGATAAATAAATTAAATAACTTTTAAACTATGTGACCCATCGGGGGGAAAATTTAGCACAAATTTAAAAGACGGTAATTTCTCGGTGTTCAAATGCATTAATAACATTTTATTTTGTTAATAAAAAAAAATAATAAAATTTATAAATTAGTACAAAAAACTGTTTTTTTGCAAATATCTCAATGCAAATTATTTATCAATTTTAATTTAAAAAACGAGAAAATAAAGATATTCTTGATATAAAAATATAATATATGTACATATTGTTTATGTAAAATATAAGGGAAAAAACTTATAGACAAAAAATCCATTGTGACCATAAAAAATTGTGACCATAAATTATTGTTAAAAAAAAAACAAGGTAAAAATACGAGTACTTTTTCATCTATTAGTCATCTAGTAAACCCCACATATGTCTTAAAAGCTTCAGATATCTTAGAAAAATTTTTCGACCTTTTTTTAACCAGACTAGGCTAATTCTCTTTAATTAGTGAACAACTAATGTACTGAATACTTTCAGAAATAGTCGAAGAACAATTCAGATTCGTATTAGCAAAAGGAACGCGGGAGCAGACAGATGAGAGAAAAATTGAGGGAATACAACATGCCAATGATCGTCTGTTTCGTAGATTAAACAAAGGCCTTAAATTCAGTAAATCGAATCCCCTATAGAGTATAATGGATAATTAATAATGGAGTACCTAACTATGTAGTCAACCTAATAAAAAAACTGTATTATGATAAATACTCTGGTAATAAATAACCAAAGTTAAAATACACGAAATAAATTCAGATATGTTCAAAACAAAGAAAGGAGTTAAACAGAGCTGCATACTGTGACCATTATTATCTCCTTCTTCTTGTAGTGCCTATCCGTTTCTAATATTGACGACTATCATGGCAATCTGTATTTTGCTGCGGTTTTTAAAAGATTTGTAGTTGTTTTGTTGAACCACGTACGTAAATATTTCAGCCAGGAAATTCTTCGCCTTCCTTGTCCTCGTTTTCCTTTTACTTTTACTTGAAGAATTAAATGCAGCAACTCATACCTTTCGTTGTTTCTCATGATGCGACCCACGTATTCAATGTTGGCTCATTTTAGTATGGTTTACAACTTTTTTCTTATTTGTAATGTTAATAAAACGTCCTGGTTAGTAATGTGATCGGTATACAATATCTTTGGGATTCTACGATAAAGCCACACTTAGAAAGTCTCAATTTTCTTACAGGTAGCGTCTGTGGGAGTCCTTAACTCAACTCTGTACAACAGTATAGAAAAGATATATCATCGTAGTATTCTGATTTTTATGGGTACTGATAAATCGTACCATTTTTTGAAATGCAGATCTTACTTTCTCTATCCTAGATTTTATTTCCAGGGAATGGTCACAGTTTTGATTGATGTTCGTACCAATGTAGGTGTATGTTTTTACTCTTTCTATTGATTGACCATTTACACTGATTCTTTCAGTTTGCTCTTTCTTCTAAGAGATCATTATATATTTTGTTTTCTTAATGTTCAGTGAAACTCCATATCTCTGACTCACTTCTGTGATTCTATTCAATAACTTCTGGAGGGCTCCATAACTATCAGCGAATACCACTGTGCCAACCGCGTATCTGATGTTATTGATTCTCCGTTAATTCGAATTCCGGCTTCAACATATTTTACTGGTTCTTGAAAGATTTCCTCAGAGTATATGTTAAACAGCAAGGGTGATAGTATAGATCCCTGTACCCTACGTTTGATTTTGATATCACCGGATTCTCCTGTACAGATACACGATGTTTGATTCCAGTAAAGATTGCTAATGATTCTTAGATGTATTTCTTTCAATATTTGTTACTATCTACATCAGCTTGTCGTATTTTACTGTATCAAGTGCTTTATGGTTATCAAGGAAACATGCATAAATATCGCAATTCACATCTCTACGTCGTTAAAATAGCATGTATGCAAAAGGGAGCCTCTCTCGTACCCACTGCATTCCGAAAACCAAACTGTGTACGGCTGATTTTTTCTTCGCATAGTCTATATATCCTTTGATATATTATTTTTGAACAGCTGCTTGATTTAATTTTTTATGCATATTAAATGTATCATATTTTTGTTCCAACAATTCTATCACTTCACATTGTCGTTTAAACCAACTTTCTTTGGCCTTTCGTATTTCGGTTCTTATTTGTCTCTGAATGTTTTTGTACATTCTTTTGTTATTTTTTGATTTTCTTCTTTCTTCCATGAGTTGCAGTATATTGTCATTCATCCAACTTTTTTATTCTCTTTATTTTCTGTTAGATGTTTTTCTCTGATCTTGGTATATTCTGGAGTGATTCTTCTGGATCAAATGTTTGCTTCATGTTACTTAGCTTTTTTGACAGAATCCGTGCGACTGTCTCTTTTTTTCCTTATCTTTAAGTCTTCTCATATTACTTTTTTTGTTACCATTCGTTTTTGTTACTTTTTTTAAATCTAAACCTAAATTTGCCAATACATAATAGGAATATGATCTGACGATACGTCAGCCATCAACCATTATTATATAACATATATTGTAAATAAATTATGAAAAAGGACTAGATGAATGGGATGAAGTAATTACGTTAGAAGATAGAAAAATCAGTAACCTGTGATACGAAGATGACAAACTTATACTAGCAGTAAATAAAGTGACACTCTCAATGACCACCATCTGGGTAAGTTCGTATATTCCTTACTACAAAACAGACATTTTTTCGTTGTGCTGGAGGGTAAAGTAAGTAGGTGGAGAGTTAAAAAAAATGGCCTCTCACAGGGAAGTGTTTTGGCACCAATGCTCTTCAATATATACACAAATGACCAACCTACGCCGACCGAAACCAAGCGCTTCCTCTATGCTGACGATCTTGCAATATGTGCTCAAGGATATAGTTTTGAAGAAGTGGAGCAGAAACTCGAAATTTCCTTAAAAACAATGGCAGCGTACTACCTTCAGAATTCCCCGAGACCCAATCCCTCTAAAACCCAAGTCTGCGCTTTCCACTTTCGCGCAAAGGAAGCCAAGCGAAAACTCCAAATGGCGTGGAATGGTAATACATTAGAACACACAAACCAACCTATATATCCTGGAGTAACTCTGGACCGGTCCCTCACCTAAAGACAACATTGCATAAAAACGAGAGGAAAAGTAACAACTAGGAACAGCATACTCAGAAAGCTAACGGGAAGTAAACGGGGCGCACTTCCTGGCGTTTTAAGAACAACGGCACTGGCACTGTGTTTCTCTACTGCTGAATATGCGTGCGCCGTTTGCAGCCATAAGACATGCAGGATAGTAACCGGGTGCATGAAACCAACGCCACTCTCAAATCTTTATAAAGCAACGGGTTTTGCAGAACCCTCAACACGCAGAGACGTTGCAGAGCACATAGAGAAAATTAAACAGATCGCGGACGAGCGGCATGCCCTATACAAAGCTCGAACACCACAAAAGCGACTAAAGTCTAGGAAAAGCTTCCTTAGAACAGTGCAGGATGAACCGCCTGAGTATTTTCCTCTTCCCCAGGTTCAATGGACCGGTCAGTCCCTAGACTTTAAAACGTGGAAATCTATGAATAGGATAAAAACGGGGGTCGCTGCAGTAAAATCAAACATGGCAAAATGAGGAAAAATCGACCGAGATGATGTGAACTGTGATTGTGGACGAACACAGAATATGGAACATTTTCTTAAATGCAGAAACTGTCCTCATCGATGTACCCTCGAAGATTTGTGACTAGCCAACAAAGATGGAACCGACGTAGCCCGATACTGGGCCGAAATTTTATGAATCAGATGTCCGGACACGATAAAGTAAAGTAAGTAAATAAAGTCGAAATGATTAGCATCACATAACGGCTAAGCAGGATAAGCGAAAAACTCAGACTTTCATCATCAACACAAAAAAAAACAAAGAATAATCTACAGCACAAACACTAAGCGGCGAATTTCGAAATTGTAGACAGATTTGTAGACTGAAGGTCCCTGATAATCAACAAGGGCAATTACTTCTCAGAAATCAAGCGTAGTCTAGCAATGGCTTGAATTGCAACAGCTAAATAATTAAAATATGGAAGGACCGATCAATAACCAAGAATACTAAACTCAGGTTGGTCAATGCCCCTATTGTCTTATTGCTTCATATGTAGCTGAAAGATCTACTTTAAAAAAATTGGTAGGAGTTAAATCGAAACCTTCCACACGTAGGTCTATAGAATAATTCTACGCGTGTCCTGGACAGAACATAGAACCAGTCTGTCAATTCTGAAAGAGCTTTATATAAAAGACAGGCTAGGAAAAAAGTAAACCGAGCATACCTAAATTACTTCTGCCACATACCTAAAAAAAACGGGAATCGTGGAACTAAGGGTAGTAGGAGCAAAGATCGAAGGTCAAAAAACAAGAGGAGGATGTCCAACACGATGGGCAGACCAAATGAAGAAAAATCTGGTGGAAAAATCTCTACCTAAAGCCTAGGTTTCTTGATATACTCACTATGGAGTATATAAAATAAGGCTCCCAGTGCTTCTTGTTTAGATATTCTCCTTTTATATTTAGCTTTATCCTCGTTATCTGCATGCGTCCGTTAAATCGCAATAAATTTTTGTCAATACAATTCAAACTTGTCCATACATGTGTAGATTTAACTAATAATTGCTTAAATACAACGAACATGTTGACCTATTAGCTAAAAAGGCCATTGATACCGGAACGCAAGCTGATCACCAAATCTGTAGACAAGACGCATTAACAATAATTAAAAATAATATCAATAGTAAATGGAAAAAATCTTGGCATATATATAGTACGCAGTCTTCCTCGCAATATGCTTCTATACAGCATTTAATCCCAAGTGATTATTGGTTTAAAAATTATTCTGTTCCACGAAGGTATATAACATCCATAATTAGAATAAAATTTGGACACGCCTGCTATCCTAGTCATCTGTCCAAACTAAAAATCGTAAATTCAAATTTATGTCCAGACTGTCAAAAAGAAGGTGATTTAAATCACATTTTCTTCGAGTGTAAATAATACACAAAACAAACTGAAGAGAAGATCTAATAAAAAATTTAGTCAACATCAAAATTTTTCCTTCGTACAATATGTGCTATCTGCTATCTCTAAATATAAGAGTTGTGAATGAATGTTTGTTGGAATTTATTTGCAAAAGTAAGCTTAATATTTAACTGTAATTAGAATCCTAACCTCTGTTTTACCCCATTTGTTATTACCTTTTATCCGTGACCCAATCTAGTTTGTCTTAAAAGCAATGTCTTGATGGGTCCCTAGACGAGAAACGAGTGTCCATGTTTTATCTCTATCCTATCCTTAATAATAATTTTAATGCTTAAAATTTGTAATACTAATTAAGTTTGAAATTTATATTATCTTTTTATTCTTTCTGGGTAGAAAATTTTCATGTTGTGACTGGCTGTATGGCACTTGCCTATGCCATTAAAACAAAAACAAAAAAAAACTAATAATTGTTTTTCTTCCAAAAACGTATTTCTTTTCTCATTTGTAAAATTGAAGCTGAATGTTTCTTAATAGTTTACGTGACTTGCAGACAAATATACTTTTTAATCTTGTTAATATAAATAATATAAGATATACCTTGGGATAATTACACAATGTATTAATTTATAATATGTTTTCCATTACTCTTTAAATCATTAACAAATGGATATTACTTATTTAAAAATGTTGCATCCCAGCCTATTGTTTTGTTTGGTGTCATTTCGTCAAGCTTATAAAGATCATAAAGTTTTATATTAAACCTTTTTACAGAATTTTAAGTCAGGCGGAGGAGAACAAAAGTTTTAGAACAATTTTGTTTGTTTCAGGGATTTTTTTTTGAAAGATAAAAGCCGCTTGCGGCTTTATCGTTGAGTTTTTAGGGGTACATTTTATGGCTCCATAAATCAAAGAAAGAGAAGAAGAATTTTTTGTGTGATAATCATTATCTTTCAAATAGGTAGTGATGAAAAAACCTTTTCATGATAAAGAATAAATGGGTCCCTTAAAAGGTTCAAATTATATAAAGTAACCTATATCTCTTGCCAGATTGAAAAGGGTACAAAACAGTTTTTCTACAATGAATTGACTATGTTATATGTCAGCCATAAATACATTACTGATAAAAGCTTCTTCGAATTTTCGGCTAAAAATAAATAATTATGTATAAGTGATATATGTATGATTTTAAAAATCAAAAAGTGTATTAGAATCTTTTTAGCAATAATGTATGTATAGAAAACTATGCATATACATATTTTAAAATAGTTTATACAAGCAGTAGCGGCTGGTGATAATTTTGTTTAGGGGACACTAATTCGGGAATACAACAAAATAAATAGATATTTATCAAAAACCTACTTTTAAAAACTTCTGTTTTTATTGGAGATGAGATAATATTGACATAAGTCTTGTTTCTGTCTAAAATATTTATAATGTTCTATTTAAAACAACTTTGCACCAAATATGTGATTTTAAAATGCAAAATCCCTAATTTGATATATAATATTGTCAAAACTTTCTATCGCAGATAAATTTAAATTCTTCTAATTTTGTATTCGTCTCTTTGGTTCCCATTCTTGCATATTTTCCGTTAAAAAGGATAGGGTGTTTTTGATGTTTACAATTGTTTCTTTAAAAGTGTCAATAGCATATCGCAATTCCACACAGCTTGTTTCAGTTTTCAGCGATTGATTAAATAATGTGTCAAAATATGACATTATCTTTTAAAAGAAATTCAATCAGTACTGGAATGTAGACGAGACCGGCCCGGCGGCAAAAATAATGGTGTCGGTGTTATAGATTTGAAGACTCCCAGACAAAATATTCTAAGAACACTTTAGGATGCTTTCTCGATTTTCAAACACAGTTCGTATCGGTTTAAGCTAAGAACTACGAAGCTAAGATCATATTTGCGATGGTTTTTAAATTCGTATGTAGATCACTTGTTTTAATGCTTTTTTTTCTATCCAACGAATTAGGAAAAAATGCGGAAATACCACGTATTTTACCAAACAAATACTAACATTATTAATGTTGATATCGCGTATTTTGCATTATGTAAAGGCCAGATTTTGTTACTCTAGAGGAAGGGTTAATATAAGGAAAATATAACAGAGTGACTGCTATGCTCGTCATCTGCTGGAATTTCGAGGCTTTTTGACACGAAATTAATGCAAAGTACTTGGAGGTTTTTGGGGTTGCTGTGTACTTTTATAACGTAGGTGAAAGCCTCTGGAGTATTGGAAGAGAGAATGAATGAATTGAAGCGAATGCAGAAGGAATACAGGAATGAGATAAGAAGATCTAAAAGAGAAAGGTGGAGTAACTTGCTTCAGGTTATCGAAGGGAATATCTGGAAGCAGGGCTTTAAGAGTGTGTGTACTTAATTGAAGTGTAAAAGACACCCTACTCCCTGTCTGAGAAGAAAAAGAATGAAGATCCGATAGCATCTGGCATAGTAATGCCGGAAACAATAAGACTCACCACACTAAGATACCCGCAGGTTTTCCTAAGATTGCTAAACAAACTGCTTGGATAACAGCAGCTTCCAATACGCTTGAAAAACTCAAGGTTGTCCTTATTACAAAAGCTGGAGGTGACGAGGAAGAGTTGCGCTTTCAGGTAATTTGCGTTTTTAGTTCGGTAGCTAAATTATACAAACAGCTTGTTAAAGGCCGCCTTGAGGGAGAGCTAAAAGAAAAGCATACACTGAGCGACCGCCAATATAATGTTTTTGTACCAGAAGTGCCTCTTTAGTCATGCAGGATACAAAGAGATGGGTGACTCTTATCCTGCTTGACGTCAAGAATGCCGTTAACATAGCCTGATGCCAAAAATCATGTTCAGGCTAAGACAATTGGTATTAGTGAGTACCTGATCAACGTGGTTGATAGATACTTTACTGGCAGGCCCACAAGGAAAAAAGATACCAGCATCAGGTGTCTCAGGATATTCCTAGGGGTTCGCTTCTAGATCCCACCTTGTGAAATGTTTTTTACTATGGGTGTTGAGGCTACAGATGCCAAGGACATGCACTCTAGTAGAACATGGACATGGATAATGCACAGCACTGCGTTTTATTAGTAGGTGGATGGGAGAGCGATCTACAGCTAGCGTCAGGAAACTTAGGTGGTAGTTTTCAAAGATGACCGGGAAAAATCCTCTCTTTATCTGGCTGACGAAATGACTAAGGCTCGTAGTAAACATCCAAAACATGGTACAGAAGGCAAACTGAAGTCTGAAGGCGTTGGTACGACTGATGTTGAACATTGAAAGCCCATGCAGCCCTAAAAAAGGGCGCTTAATGCAGTTTTTCAGTTAGTAGTTACCTACTCTGCCCCCGTGTGGTGTAGTGCACTAAACACCTTGAAATAGGCCAAGCTTATGAAGACTTCGCAAACGCGAATTCTCCATAGGGTATCTAGCGCCTAGAGGACGGCCGTCTGAGGATCTGTATGTCATTGGAGTGGTGATACAGATCGTCTTGTTGTGCAAAGAGCGAGCAAGCGTATATGTGAGGAGAATGGATGGAATTATAATTGATGAAAAGAGTGAGAGAGAGAACGATAGAGTGGCAGAGAGAATAGGCTAATGATAGCGGAACGGCAAGATGGACGAAGGAGTTTATTCCTGATCTGAGGCCGTGGTGAAAATGTAGGTTTAAAAACTACTTGACTACTTACTGATGCAGTTTCTAAGCGGACATGATAGTTATTGCGCCTTTATAAATAGGATAGACAAATCTGCGTACTGTTTGTGACATTTTTAACTGCCAGGGATGAGCAAATGAGAGGGGATTCGAGAGTCGAATGGTTTCAGGTTGGATGAAAAAAACGTGATAAACATAATGATGAGAGGAAATAGGAATGAAGAGAAGTAAACTGTCTGATTTCTAGAGTGATAAAGAAAAATGAGCAGCATTACAGAGGATGAAATTAAACCACGAATCCAAAATGTTGTTTCTTTTTCCTTGAGAGCCAAGAACTGGTAAGTAATAAAATTATTTTATGGTCTCACGAAAATATTTTTGTTCTTGTGATTTCTTTTGGTACTAGGTAGTTCGTAAACATTTTGTTTTATTGAGTATTTATTGAGTGGTAGGGCTACTACTTTGGAACGGTGGTTAAGGTTTTAGCCGTAACAAGGTTAATCCGGCAATACCCTGGGGTCTTCTGGCCTAGTATTCTACTCGGCCGAAAGATGCCAGGGCTCAATGACGTTAGATGTCTTAAAAAGATTTCCCCCACTGTTACCTGCCAGAATTCAATGGATATCTTCTTAGGCTCTTACTGTAATCTACCAATACAGCAATTAAAAAAAAAACTGTATTATTAAGGATTATTTAAAATAAACCGGTTATTTTAGATTCCAATATAAAAACTACTAGTGAGTTAATAAAAGAACATTTAATGTTTAAGAAGTTTAAAGAATAATGAACGTTTAATAATAGCAAATAATTACGTTAATACTAAGAAACACCAACTTGTGAAAGAGCGTTTAATAAAATAATCACAATTTATTATTTTTATTAAAACAAATGCATTTAAATTTATTTAGATTCTTATGAAAAATAATTTTTGTGATTTTCGTAAAAATCGCGGGTATAAAATGTTAACCATAACTGTAAACAAAATTATTGGTTGTTATGCAACCCATAAATTACAAAACCCCACTTCCTAAAGACACTTTTATTGTTTTAGACGTTATAGGCCTTTATAAGAGAACACTAATCCCAGAAATTTACTTATACACCATTATAATTCAAGTTAACGAGCGTGAAGAACGCCAAAAACGTCTCATAAAATATGTATGTCACCGGCAACATTTTCGTTGAGGATAGAGTCGCTCCTATGCGAACTACGAATAAGAATAAATATACAGATCTGGATGTATTATTCATTGAAATTTAGAAAATTTCCACACCACTTCACAACGAAGTTTTAAGAATCTTCAGGCGATGGACATGTCCTATATATCGAATTTGATAGTATTCGTGTGTGCCGGAGAAGCAACCCTCATGTTTATTTGCAATCATCTTTCGGTAAATGATCGATTTCACTTCTGTTTCCGTTGACTTCAGAACAAACTAAATTTGGAAACCATCAGTTAAGGAAGCGCCGTATATTTCCGGACCCTAGAGATAAATGTTTTTGGTGGAGTTGATAGTCGCTATAAAAATATTCCAATATTCTCTCCCCAATCCAAAAATAGTCACGCACATCCATTTTCTATTTAAATTAAATGTAAAACTATTTGTATGCAATTAAGTGAATATTATTGTTTTAAAAAAAATATTTAGAAATAAAACCTTAAATATCTAAAAATATATGCACAATAATACTTTCAGAAAGTTCGGTTCTGTATCGATAACTGAAATGTTGTATTTAATGTAGGATTTGAATACATTATACAAACTCTTCTACTTCTTTTTCTTCCTCTTTATAAGCAATTCTGCTTGTTCATTGGAGGATTAATATCTCCATGAAAGGTTGTTACTCCATCTTTTGCGCGATCGTCCGCTACTTTTTCTGCCGATTGGTGACTTATCTCTTGCTATTTTCACGACACGGGTCCTCCATTCTGCTTATGTAGTTATTCCATTCTTTTTTCTATTTGGTTTCCATTCAATTATACACTATACGATACATGTCTTCTAATTTCTTCACTTCTATTTCGACCTCTTAGCGTATTTCCTGAAATTCAAATCAAATCAAATCAAATTCTTTATTTCTTTCTGACAAGCATAGTTTGTATAGAATTAGTCATAAATATACATTGCTAAAAACTAAACACTAAACTAGACATGGAATGAATTTAGAAGCTAAATGAAATACAGCTAATATCTAAGATCTAAAAAATTCTTCGACTGTATAAAACACTTTTTCACATAAAAATTGCCTAAGATTCCTCTTAAATACATTTATTGAACTGGTGGACTTTACAACTGTGTGTAAATGATTAAACACCTGTAGTCCGTATACCCTGGGCGATTTAAATTTAATGTTACCTTTTGAAAATGGTATATAAAGTTTATTACAATATCTATTATTTAAATTATGCATATCACCACTCGTTTTAAACTGATGTAAGTTATTAAAAATAAAAACATATAATTTAAAAATGTATAGACACGCCAATGTCAAAATTTTATATTTTTTAAAATATTCTCTACTAGTTAGTCGGGAGACACCAGCGACACAACGCAATATTTTCTTTTGTATGACGAAAATACCATTTGCATAACCAGACATACCCCAAAAACATATCCCGTATCTTAGCCTGGACTCTACGAGTGCATAATAAATCATAATTAGCTGATATTCCGTCAGAACATATTTTAAATTTCTAATTAGATAGTTAATGGAACTCAACTTCGAAACAACCGCTCCACAATGCAACTTCCAATCCAAACTTTCGTCAATTGTTATTCCCAAAAACTTGCATGACGACACCGTAGCTATTTGCATGTTGTTAAAAAAAGCTGAAAATTTTCCAGGTATTTTTGTTTATTGTGAAAATGTATAACTTGCGTTTTTTCTGCATTAAGATGCAACGAGTTATCGCAAAACCAAGAATATAATTGACGTATCATCCGCATATATAGTGAAATTTACCGCTCTGTCCACTTGTACGATGTCGTTAATGTAGACTACAAAGAGAATTGGTCCTATTATAGATCATTGGGGAACAGTCATGTTTGTAGTAACAAGACTAGATCTACAACTGGTAACACAATCCTCGATCCTCATCTGCAGGCTCACATATTGTTGTCTATTGTTTAGAAATGACATAATCCACTGTGTAAAGAGTTTCCTGTAATACCTATCTGTTTTAGTTTTTTAAATAATATTTCATGGTTGACACAGTCAAACGCCCTACTAAGATCACAAAATATTCCAATAGGACATTCGCCTGCATCAATCAAACTGGTTAAATGAGCATAAAATGCATGGACTGCCGTATTAGTAGATTTATTTTCTTGAAATCCATGTTGATTTATAGTTATGATATTATTGTTTTTTAGATAACCATTTAACCTCTTTAAATATCCATACTCAAATACCTTTGAAAATATACTGGGAATTGTTATAGGCCTATAATTGCTGACCAGTTTTGGATCTCCTTTTTTAAAAATCGGAACTACTTTGCCTGTCTTTAAGTAATTAGGAAAATCCCCATTGCAAAAAGACAAATTGGTGAGATAAGTTAAAGGATTGATTATAAAAGGTAAAACTTTTTTCACCAAAAATGCAGGTATCTCGTCAAAACCACTAGAGGATTTGTTTTTAAGTTTACTTTGCAGGAGTTCGATCAGTTCCTGCCCAGTAAATGGGTACAATTGAAAGAAATTTTCATGATCTATAATAATTGACTGACTGTCTTTGTCTACTGTATTACCTGGAATTTTCGACACGATATCAATGGGTGCATTTTTAAAAAATGTGTTAAAAGGGCATGCTACCTCTTGGGGATCTGTTATTATATTATTGTCATCATACATTAAAAAAGTATTAGCATTGTTATTAGCACTTTTTGTGTAAAATTCTTAATTTAAAACTAGACTTTGGCACTTCACTATTAATCCATTTATTTTTAGTTCTTTTGATTTTTTTTCCTTGTTGATGGAAAGCTATTATTAAAATGATACAAAAAGATATTTATAAAAGCTTGAAATGCTAGATAAGTGTCTAAGATTCCATAAACATTATTCCAGTTTTCGTTAATGAAGTTAACGATAAAGTGATTTATCGATTCCTCACTAAATTGTCTTTTTTGTATAAAGTATCCTTTTCAAAGTCAAGTTCCACTAAAACCGTTCTGTGATCTGATACAGTAAATTAATATTAAAATTCAGTAAAACATTGAGTAGATTAACATGGTCGTTAGTCATATGTCTGGTATCTACATTAAAATCACCGCATATTACAAAACGTATATTTGGTTTATATAAATAATTTAAAATACCTTCGAGGTTATTTAAAAAAATACTTAAATCACCAGATGGTGATCTGTAACAATTTAATATAACATATGAGTTATTTTTCTTGTCTTTGAAAAAAGTAATACAAAATTCAGAATGTTTATCAACACAATATTGCTTTATCCTAGAGTTGAGTTTGTTATAAAAATTAAGACCTTTTCGAACCCAAATTCCCACGCCCCCTCCTCTTATTGAGTTATCTCGCAAATAACAACTTGCTAGGATAAAACCTTCAATGTTGACGTTCCCAATAGAATCATTTGATTTCGATAATTCCGTTAAACAGATAATATTTATGCTCTTATGAGAAGTAAGTTCTAAAATAACATCACAAATTTTATCACTATTTATGCTTTGAATATTTAACAGCATTAAATTTGGATTAAAACTTACGACTGATTTTGAGGTTGCCCCCGTAGGTATAAAAAAATTCTTCTCAGTACTCTCATCTCTGCCGTTTACAGTAGCCTTTGCGTTGTGGCTGTATCGAGTCTTATTTCTAAGGCATATGTCATTATTGATCTTACACTGGCTTTATAAATTTTCGACTTCATCTCAGTGTCAATGTGTCTGTTTCACCATATAGTTGATCTGGTTGAATATACATCTGGTTGATTATTTGTTGGCTACTATGGTTTTAGTTTTCTGAGATGTGACAGTCATATTAAATTTTTTTTCTCTTATGTTAAACCTGTGGACCAGTCTTTGCAGACTATCTTCATCTTGGGCTATCAATATTGTCTGCGTAATGTGTTGTCTGTATCAATGTGTCTGCGTAACAGAGTATTTTGATTTATTTCTTTATTTGTCATTCTGTTTACTCTTCCTTTGTTATTGCTTGAATAAATTGAAGAGCATGGGGCTCAATGAATCCCCTTGTCTTTTTCCGCTGCCCATTTCTATAGGTTCTGTAAGTTGTCCATCTATTCTGACTTCCATTTTATTGTTTTGGTAGATGGTTTGTTTTATCTCGGGATTGTTATGCATTTTATGACAATTTACCCTGCTCCCCATAAATTGGGAAATAGTTAAGTTTATAAGTATTATTAAGAAATAATTTTTTATTTAACTGGTTGCAATTTTTTCATTTACTCATTATACTTTCACCGTGGTATTTTTATATTATTATTATTATTTTCTATTAATAATTAAAAACATTGTTTATTCATCTTTTAGTTTATTTATTAGTTTCATCCCCATTACTAAACCTATTATCATTATCTATCATTTAAGTAAGTTCATAATACTACCCATTTAACTAATTTCGATTGATCACTGCAATAGCGCGTATCTCATTTTTTTGTACCTAATCAATACTTCAATGTACTTTCAATAGCCTGGCTCTTCTGTATAATAATAA
This sequence comes from Diabrotica undecimpunctata, assembly GCF_040954645.1. Lineage (NCBI taxonomy): Eukaryota > Metazoa > Arthropoda > Insecta > Coleoptera > Chrysomelidae > Diabrotica > Diabrotica undecimpunctata. The sequence goes on along the minus strand of NC_092807.1, from coordinate 116,700,538 downwards.
ATATATAAAAAAATTTAAAAACAAAGGATGGTTGACCTTCAGTACCATCCAAATTAGTAAAATTAAAAATTATTTTGAATTTGAACCTGTATTAACTTGCAGAAACAGAAAATTGTTTCTTCTATAAACTTACGCTTAACTCACTTACCGGGTATTAGAATGAGACCGTCGATATACATGTATTTATCTAATAAAAAGCTGGTAAATGATTTTATAAATAATCATCGCCAAATAGAAATACAAAGTGAAATTGTCAGAGCAAGAAGGTTAGTTACACGATCAGTACAACTTGTGCTCTCCAACGTATGTCCTACAATACCACACGACTTGCTTATCAATGAGTATTTTTTATGACATTCCCAAAAAATAGTGCTTTTATGCCGGAGTACAATCACATTCTTAGGTTTTGAAGACAACTATACATCAGCCCTCACAGTCTAATGCTACCAAAGTCATTTACTATTAGTTTTGACAACACGCAATAAAATATTTACTTCTCAAGACAGTTTAGTTTGCTATAACTGCAGAAGTCAGGTTACACTGTATTGCAGTGCTCTAAACCACTAGCTCAATTAACCCCTAACCAAAGTAATGAAACATCGTTATCCAGCACAACAAAAATATCATTGCAAAAACTCAAAGATACAAACCCTAATCAATGTGAATAAATGTCTGTTTTTATTAACCCAAACCTACCAAACAAAGTAGATTCATTAAATAAGGACAGTCACAGAATTAATCAACCAAAACGTAGTTTTGACGAAATTATTTCACCTAAAGCACATCCATTTTCAAAACAATGTTACATTTTTCGAACACCTAGAGTAAAAGCTAAAGCAAGAAAAACAATTTAGTTTAGCAAGCACTTCTGAATTATCTCTTTTACTTGAACCTGCTAAAAAAATCGCTCTCCACCTTTCGCTTTATACTTTGACCAACTTTACATGCTACTAATGTATATCATTGGATCAACAGATCTATATGCATGATTCAAGAATATATCACAGACCTACACGTATACAATACACAATATATCTACAGATTTAAAGCCTTGTCCGTTAGCTCAGTCAAGTTTATCTTCATTTAAAAAGAAGATCCATAAAACACAAATTCATGTCCTTCAGGAATCAAATCTATAATTACCTTGGTAATGAGGCATCGTACTGGGAAAGTTACACAACTCAATTGGGCCAACATTAAGATTCAAGTCTTTACTTTAATGAAATATTAATGGATTTTTCCAACGCCTTAGTATGCTCCACCATCTAACTGGCAAACAATGTCCTGATGTGAAGTATTAAAAACATCTCTTGTTGTCCAGTCCAAAGCTAAGCAAAATGTATATCCTAAACGCCCCATTGAGAAAATAATCAAGGCCGACCTAATAGAAGCTCAATCATGAAAATTTCAGAATAATCCACTTTCTGTGGATACCATCCCACACAGGTAGAGAAAGAAATGAACAAGTAGACACTAGTGCACGTAACGCCATCACCAATGTCGCATCAGAAACAGTCGAAGTGTCGGAGTCTCGCTAGGGATATAAAAGTTTATTTCAAAAATAAGGTGTTAAGTGCGTGGAATCAGGAGTGGAATGATTTCAGTTCTAAACTTAAAACCATTAAAAGTGACATTTTTTAATGGAAGTCCACTGTCAAAAGTAAAAGATCTTAAATTATTATTACACGTTTACGACTTTCACACTGTAGGGGTATACTCAGGCCTATCTCTTCTCAAATAGTGAACTTCCAAAATGCGAAACATGCAATATAGTGGACAGTACATATAAAGCACTTCTTGATAGACTCTCCTAAATATGAAAATCAAAGACATTCTTACAATTTTCCAAATAACCTGAAAGAATTACTCGATAAAAAAGTTGTTCTTGATAATTTATTAGGTTACTTTAATTTAAATTTAATTAACTAGTTATTAAAAATGTTAAAATATTTTACCAATTATAATTATTGGTTACAAATGTTTAAATAAATATTGTTACAAATTTTATAGAAATTTGTAACAATACGACTTTGTTTTTTTTTTAAATAAATAAAAAAGAATAATAATTTAAAAATTAATAATGATGGAGATTTGGAGTAGTATAAAGTATGAAATATTTGATTGGTGGAAACTCTAATTAAATAATACAGAGCCATTAAAAAAATCGTAATTGAGCAGGTCTTGGGATTATTCGTTCTATTTTTGAATGGCGACTCAGAACCACACAAGGTATTCAACACATAACCTAACTTGGTTTTACAACTGTGTGCTTTTTTTAAATAAAATTGTTTGTTTAACACTGTTATATGACTAACTGTTTACTTTTACGTCTATATAGAAATAAATCAGCCCAAATTAGTGAAGACACGCGAGTTCTTTTTGCGGTAAGAAAATTCGGACAATACAACTTTGTGCAGTGTTATAACGTTTTAATACAAATATGGAAAATATAAGTATAAGACAATGTCTAAACTATCAAGCGCAAGAACTAATTTAAAGCATTTTAAAAATTAGAATTCCGAATTCAGAATTCCGAGATTTTACCTCTCTGCCGTAATTTTTTTTATATATAATTATTTTAACTAAAAATCTCTATTTTGACTATTATCAATATGTTTTTTATATGTTTAAAACCATATTTTTCTATTTAAAAGTTATTTTTTGTATGTACCATTCATGGTATACGTCGGCTGTACTGAACATTCTTCAAGAAAAAACGTCGTGTACCAGCGGTGGACACAACGTGAAGTCGTGGGTGTCGTAGAAGTTTATTGCATTTGTAACGGTTTTTTGCCTGTTTAGGCTACTGTCGAAGGTTATGCATATAACCTAAAAATATACGCAGGTAAAAATGGTTCAAATATGTCTGACAATGATTTTGAACATTCCTACAATATTTGCATGGAATTACTTGAGAGGCTTCTGTATGAAGAAAGGACACTATATATTGATAATTATTATACTAGTGTAAATTTATAAAAAAAGCTTCTTCAGTGTAAAACATATGTTTGCGGTACCCTTAGATCTAACAGAAAAAAATCCCAAAGACGTATGTCAAAATAATTAAAGAAATTGCAAATATATGGAAAACAAAATGATGATGTCATAAGAGTTGGCAAATGGATGAACAAATGTCCTGTATTATTGATTAGTACAGTTCCCATCCATACAGAAAACTTCCAACCGACAGGAAAAAAAAAATAGACTTGGTGAAGACATTCTAAAATCACCTGCGGATATTGCATATAATATGGCAAAGAAAGGTGTGGTCTTGCCAGATCAAATGTCTTCATATTATATATTGTTAAGGGAAAGCATTAAGTGGTACAAGAAAGTGTTATCTATTCGCAAAAAAATTCTTAAAGGTCTATTACAAAGTGAAGTTACAGAAAGTCGTCGTGAACCAGATATTGTTTCAGTGAAAAAACCAAAATTACCTTTGGTAAAGCATAAGGTACAAAAATTTAAAGGTAATGCTAGACAAACAAGAAGACTCTGCTTTTTATGTTATAAGAAAATTCAGAATACACAAGGATTAAAAGCAGCCCTAGCAAGAACAAAAAGAGCGTGTACATACTGCGATACATGTGAGCATACACCAACTATTTGCCTTCCTTGCTTTAATGAAATTTACAAACCCACGTAGTTTTGTATAATGTTCAAATTATTTCTTAAGTTTTGTACAATACCTATGTTATACTACGATGTTATAATTTTAATAAACCATTTTTACTGCAGTTTTTTGGCCTTTATTTGTGACCATATAAATTACGATATGCCAAAACGGCGGCAAACCCGTATATTTAAAACTATCCTTTAAGTGTGTACGCAATATAAACAACATATCTATTAACTGCAAGGTTTTAGAGAGTTGAGAAATAGAAAGGTACCGTGTACCACCGGTGGCCAAAAGCAGCTGAACGAAAAGTTAGGCATGTACCACCGTTGATACACGTCGTCGCGAACGTGTTAAGCTTTTCAACTATAATAGTTATTACGGATAAAGGTCCCAAAGTTAAGAAAAAGTGTTGGCTCCTCCGCCAAAACAGATGAGAATTAAAATGGATGCATTTTGTACCGTCGGATCTCCGACGAAGTTTGTTGCATAAAAATTTCCTTATAACTACCGAATATTTAATATATAAAAAATTATTTGACATGCGCTGGCTGGTATAGAATAATACCCTGAAGTTATGTTTACCTGAGACATCTAAGAAAATACTAACTGCGTAGATAACGCGCAGTATTATAAAATGTTTTTAATACTGCATGGAAAAACAATACACTACGTAGATTATACGAATAAAACATAAGAGAAAACTGTCTATGGTTTATAAGAATTTTTTTAAGTAGCAGGTCCTTCCAAGTTATTGTGTCAAGGATCTGTCATCAGTCTCAGATTTTTTCTAGTAGCAATCAACCACATTCTAAAAAACTTAAAAAAAAACGTTAAATGCAAGACTATATGCAGATGACTTAATAATTTTTGTAAAAGAAAAATATATTAAAACGATAACAAGAAATTCACAACGCTTTATAAATAAATTAGGTAATTGGTCTTTGAACACGGGCTTTGAATTTTCTACTTCCCAACTCAAAGACACTATTTTCTCAAAAACAAATACAAATATCAACACAAATATTACTTTGTATGGAAAATTAGTAGCTTTCTGTTCTTATTTAAAATTCTTAGAAATGCATTTGGACAAGAAACTGTTATAGAAATAACATATTATTAGGTAAATTTAACTTGCCAGTCAAGACTGAACCTTTTAAAAACACTGTCAAATAAAAAGTGAGGTTCCAACCAACACTATGTTATCTGTATACAAATCTTTAATTATCTAAACTGAACTATGGCTGAAGTGCTCATGCATCTGCAAAAAAACCTAAAAACTTTAGATGTAATTCATATGATCAGTCTGAGAATAGTATTGTTAGAATTTAGGAGTACACCTACAAAAAGTATTCAGGCAGAACTAAGCGAACCATCTCTTCATCGCAGATAAATGCAACTAACTCTCGCATTTATCCTCAGTCTACTATACCCCGAAAAAACTTTTGTACGGTAATACCTTCACTAATAAATATTGCAATCTGTTAATGCCAAACCAAATTTAAGAAAACCATATTACGAAAAAGTCAGAATATATTTGCGTGAACTTAATTTTGACTCTCAGAGTTTTTTCGTTTACAATCTTGTTAATAATCCACCTGTTTGATCCATCAATATTTCGTTATTTAATATTAGCCTAAAGCTGCTTTAATAAAGCAAAAACACCTTCTTTGCTCATTAAAGCACATTTGTCAAATATATTGGAACCCTACCAAAACTTCTATCATACATTCACAGACGCTTCGACGACCAATGATGGAGTTGCTGTGGCTTTCGTAACTTATTCAAATAAGCACTTGATTTACATAATATACAGTCAAACTAATTGCTCTCTACAGAGCACTTAAAATTTCAAACAACAATAACATAACTAGAGTAGTGATTCTTTCTGATTCGCTTAGTTCGATAAAATCGATACAAATGACATATCTAATTTATCCAATTGAAAATATAATCAAGTTGGAACTTCACTTATCTCAACAAAATAGTAGAATAGTCAATCATATTTGGATTCCTTCCTACGTGGGCTCAATGAAGATGCATACTCAAGTTCGCGTAGTGCAGTGACTACCGCGAATTCAAAAACTATATTAAAATGTCTCTTTAATAATTTAAAATAATTGGCAACCGCCTACGACAAGACTATACCAGGCTTACTCACTCATATTTGTTCTTAAGAACTAAACCACCTATTTGCGAGTTTTGTACCATACAACTTACTGTCACATACATTTTTATTGAATGCAAAAAAAATTACACAATAACGTATTGATTTTAATATCGTGTCAAATATATTAGTCCTGCTTGAAAATATTAAAGAACCAAAAAATTTAATTGATGTATTTAATAAAATCTAATATGATTTTTTAGATAATTTTGGTAAGCTTATACTTATATTGCGCCACAAAATTACAACTTGTGTATTGTTCCGTTGATAATAACCATTAGGTGGATGCGACTTTTTCTGCAATAAAAAAAAAAGTTGTTCAGAGATGTAAATTTGACCATCCATATCTTAATTTTTTAATATCTTACCTTGTCAAACTATTTATAAGATTAAACAGTTTTTATTTGTTGAAATATACTAATAAGGACCTAGAGTTTTTAAAACAATCTAAACCAACTAAGAAAACAATAGACATAATGTCTTATATTTAAATTCCAAATAAATATTTTATGTTTTGGGTCATGCGTACATATCCTAAGTAGAATATATCCAATCTTGTAAAGCAAATTAATTTAGATACGATGGTTGAAAATGTAAAAAAAGATTTCAACATAAAATGTTACGTATAATACTTCTTACATTCCAAATAGCTTTGTTGAGATATATCTCAAAATAAAGATTGTATAAACTGTAATTATAAGTTATTTCGAGAATTATGTACATCGTTTATGTAATCTCCCAAAGTCTCTATCAATGTAGATATGACTGGCAAATTACCAGGCAAATAGTGAAGCAATTTGCTTAATACGGTCTGTCTAATAGCTCTATAGTGCTGTGAAGTGAACAGCAATAGCCGTATCAAATTAACAGCTTTACTAATGATTTTAATTAGAAAAAGAGATCCTACTTGCCTGTTTTGTATTAGTTGTTAAATTATTTACCAAATTTCTACTAATTAACCAGATTTTAAATTTTAAAATATTAAACAAATATTAAAAATTGGTAAACATTTTTATATAAACATTGTAGCATAATAAATTTTTTTTGGTTTAAAAATTTGCATATAATCATTTTTTTAGTTTAAAAATTTCTAAAGACGCCCCTGTCGAGTTATATGCGTTTATCTGTTTACAACGGAAATTGAAATGTAAAAAATATTGCGTCTTGGTTTTACAATCCTATAACCCAGCTGGAATTTGTCAAGGTTATTTTGAAGAGTGTTAGATCTAATGAATTTTAGCGGATTTGGTGGGGTATACGGCTATGAGGGGACGCGAGAGGAAAGGCAAGCCGGTATTTCCGTGGAGAGTTTTTGGAACGAGTTCAGGTTGAGAAGTATGACCAAGTGAGGCAGACGCTGTAGTGAAACTCACCAAGAACCGGCGAATTTGTAGAAATTTAGTGGAAATTACTCTCTGTAATAAGGCAGATTAGGATAGAGTAACCACTATTTTTATTAAATATCTAAGGGATTTGTGCAATGTACCGGAATATTGAAAATATTTAAAGCAGCGTATAGGGTGTGCCCCATGTGCCGGTGAGTTGGTTCCAACGTCATTTTTAGTTGTCTCTGGTCGTCTTCCCAGACCAGTTCGAAGTGAAGCAGCCCATTTTGTATAGCAGAAATTCCAATAATTCCGTTTAACCCTCAGAAATTGTTGATGTGAACCCTCAGTGAGTAGATAGAGAAAATAAAGGTAAAGTTTTTTGTGTTTAAACTTTCAAAATAAAAAGACTTTTTTTCTAATAATTGCTTTCATAATTAAATAATTAATAATATAAATAAAAGGTTTTAATAATTGGTATTATTATAATCTTAGGGTGTGGTTATGCTGTCAATCTAAATGTTTCTTTGTCATCAAAATTAAATGTTGTGACATTTTTTGGTTTGTTTGTAGAAAAGGTTAACCTATATGGGATTTCCATTTTAAAAAGATATCTTTAATTTTGATAATCTATTTCTGTCAGTTATAAATAACCTAATAACAGTTTTGTAAGTTTTGTAGCAATTCCCACCTGTGAGTTTGTAAACAGATAGGATGTATGTAAGTTTTGTTTTATTTTGGTATAAACTCATGTAATTATAAATATCATAATTACTTCTGCTTATCTGTATATGTAACTGTTTGTTTGAGCCAGAAATAAATGTTTATTTTATTTCTCTGAACTATTTTGTTTGCTTTATTTTAGAATAATCTCCTAACCCTTTGATGTGTTTTTTATTTTAGGAATATTCCTAAATCCAGCAAGTTTAGGATTCTTCGTAGCGGCGTCCTCCTTTCAAGTAGCTAGAAGTCTTTTTCTTGTTGTCTTTATTTGTTCATTTGTCCCAGGAGATTTATGTAAGTATCCCTTTGTTTCATTTTTTTGGTAGTTACCCCAATCAAACCTCTTTGCCATTAAACTTTTCCACGACCCCAGCTCGCCAATAAACCCCTGAGTGCCATCCGCACAGTATGGTTTATTTTGCTTGCCTTATGTAAACCCCCAGTAGTTTCCAATTTTCTACCCCATATAATCTTACCCTATGGTAGGCAAAATATTTTCGTTACAACGTTAATGTGTATCTAAGAGACGTAGTACAAATGACAGAGAGATACACCAGAAATGAAGTTGGTATAATTGACTATTGGTAGGTAAGAGAGAACATAGGTATACGAAAGAGTGATAGAATAATTGTAACGTTATAAACGTCATATGCTTGTTATTTTTCCTAAAATAATTATTTTATTTTAATTTCTTTTGATTTTATTCATTTTCCATTTTTCCTTTTATTTTACTATTTTTATTCTATAAATAGTTGGCACTCAACTCTTTTATCTACTAAATATTCTCTCACAATCTTAATTTTTCAATTAAGTTTAAGAGTGCAATAACGGACCAACCCACAGAAGTTCAAAATATTTTTTATTGTAGAATATTAAAGATTTAGTTGAAATCTATAAGTTGCACAGTGAAATAATCCACCTTTTTCTATTAGTTACTAAATGGCTGTACTAAAGTAGTTTTGGAACTACATATTTGATAGGATCTTAGAGAACCAAAGATAACTATGCGCGGTTTGTCCACTGTGCTGAGAGTTTAATGTTTATCTATCATTCCTGATTAATAATTTTGGGCCTTTTTGAGAATTATCATTGCGACTTTTAATTATTGTGAAATATATTCTGCATATATGGATTTCGATGAAGGTAGTATAAATAGAGGTGACTAGGTATATTCTGCAAATAAGAATAAAAAAGTTTGAATGTAAAAAGCTTTGTTTCTAGGTTATTTTATTTTATTGTTCTGTGATAGTTTTTGCTTTTTTAATATTATTATTTAGTTTTTATTCTTGAAAATTGGTTTTAAAAATTGGTTGTAAGGCGGCTCAGTTTTAGAATTAGGAATTTTGGATCCTGTTTGACTTTGGATGGAGCTTTGACGGAAACTAGTAGGGATAGGATAAGGAAAAATAAGACGCGAGTTATAATTCAGTAAATTCCATCACGCGAATTCAGCACCACAACAAGAAGTTATCGCCTATCAGCACCGAACTTTATGGAACCTTGCACCGTCAATTGCGACGTACTAGAACAGCAAACTCAAAGTGTATTTATTATAAATAAAGCATTATAAAACCACCTGTTTAAATAAAAGTTTATTTTGAGTGTTTGTGTTTTTTTAAAAAGTGTTTTTCAAAAGAACATTTATAAGAACATTAAGTCTAAAAAGAATGTCCGTAGTCATGATAAATGAAAGAGCAATATAAATAAAAGAAAAAAGTATGCTGGACAAGAGTATGTGACTTAATCAGGTAAAATTGTTTGCTCCAAATCTTTTAAACGATTTGGACGTAAATGTAAAGAAAGGTGTTCATTCTTGATTCCAGCAAAAAAGCAAATGGAGCTGCATAAAAGTTTCTATACTATACAATTCTTCGACTTGCAAACTACATATTTATTTGCAATGGTTAAAGTAATTTGTAAGTTGCGTAGTTACACTCTGAACCCAGAATCTAAAATGGAAAAAACCAGGCTTTACTTTTTACTCAGTCAAGAAGGTGTGGAACATAAAGTATATTAACCATTTTTTCAAGCGGTATTTCAAGTTTTTGCTGTAAGATTAGACAGACTACTCAAACGTAAACCCATTGAATCACCACCACCTTGTGATAAATGTGGAAAACACCCACCACACAATAAAACAGCTGGCGCAGCAAAGGAAATGGAACTAAAGGAATTAATTAAAAATTTTTATGGTACAAATCTCATATAGAAAAAACAACCTTAGAATATGCTTTTCTCTGGATTTAAGTCTCGGTAAAATGTATCAGTCATATAAAAATAAGAAAATAGCGATATAATATAAATATTAGGAATGAAAACGAAGACCTTCTGACGGACCTCTGTGGCATAAAAGAAATACGTATTAATAATATATTTTTCCCTCACAACAGACTATATTCTGTCTAATATAGAGTTACACCCTTCTTGTATCATAAGAGCACTAATATCAGCAGAAATAGGATGCGATCATAAATTGGTATTGTGAAAAATCCGAATGAAAACACATATATGTGATAACAAAACACCAGAATACACCACAAAGATAAAATTCGAAAGTATACAGGATGACTCCACAAGATACCTATTCCAAAAAAGAATAACCGAAAAAAGCAGAAACATATATACGACAGAAAGTGATGAAGTCGCAGAAAGCTGGAGAAAATTAAGTCTAATGTCTTAGCCTCAGCCAAGAAAGTTCTTGTTGAAAGAAAGATAAATAAAAAAACATCGTTCCCAAGGCGAAGTACTCCATGGTTTTGTACAGAAGTGAAAAAAAAATGCAGAGAACAAAAGCCCACCTAAAATACATGTCAACCAAAACACAAGAGGCATACCATAATTACAGTATATTATTACCATAAGACAATTAGAAACGAAACACATGGACTTGTAAGAAAAATAAAAAAATTATCACTCGTAAAGCTTTTCGAAAGAAATAGAACATGACTTTTAGCGTTTGCAAAGGGAAATATGATGTTTCATCAGATATCAAAGAACGGATGTAAAGGAACTAATAGAACCAAACCACATAGAAAAATATACGTGGATTATCTACCTAAAAAAGTTCTATACAGAGAAAGAACAAACGACGCTAGAATCAGAAACACCAGAAATTACCACAAATGACGAACTTAATATAAATGTAAAGGAAGTTAAAACAATACTTGAAAATCTAAAGAACAGAAAAGCAGCAGGTAAAGACGGGATGCCAAACGAATTACTGAAATATTGTGGAGCAGCAGTCACAGAACAATTAAAAACATTTATTAATAAAATTATAAAACTCAATAAAGTACTGGAAGAATGGAGAACGGGCGAAATAATTCTACTATTCAAAAAAAGATATAGGAAACAGCCAGAAAACTAGTAATGTATAGACTTGTTAAATAATACCCTAAAACTTACAACTAAAATTTTACAAGTGCTAACCAATAAGTCAGAGGATAAGTTTAGCAGATGAACAACAGGGTTTTCATAGTTTAAGATCGTGTACAGATGCAATATTCGTTATAAAGCAAAGTACTGAAAAATCACTAGAGTATAATAGACCAGCATTTCTGTGTCTGATTGACCCAAAGAAAGCGTTTGACAGAGTAAGACTCGAAGACTAGTAAGACAAAGAAGTTCCCCTTAATATTATAAAAACTATCAAAAACATCTAACAAAACAACAAAATGGAAGTCAGAATAGATGGAAAACTTACAGAACCTATAGAAGTAGGCAGCCGAATAATACAAGGGGATTCATTGAGCCCCATGCTTTTTAATTCATTTATTGATAAAATCATCAAAAGCGTTAACAAAGGAAGAGGATACAGAATGGGAAACAAAGAAATAAAAATACTCTGTTACACAGACGACGCAATATTGATAGCCCAAGATGAAGATAGTCTGCAAAGACTGGTACATAGATTTAACATAACAGCAGAAGAATTTAATAAAACAATATTATCTCAGAAAACTAAAACAATAGTAGTCAGCAAAGAGGCAACCAGATGTAAAATAGAAGTTGATTGCAAATAAAGGCAGCCGATAATAAATAAAGGTAGCAACTTAAAGCTGAAAAAGAAACTTCAAAAAGAGACACCGAAATAACAGAATAAAGAAACGCGTCGGTCATCTAATTGAATCTGATTTTGTCAATACAAGCGGCAATTATGGACCTATACTAAAATCACAATCAAGATGCACTAGAAATAAACACACCAAGATACGTTAAATGTTAGAGATAGTGCAAGCACTCCTGACCACGGCGCAGTAGACGAAATTTGGTTTAGTCCCCACTTCCATGCGAAACGCATTGTACTATGCACTGTATAATTCCACTTACAATAGAACCTTTCTGCCTTTACGTGAATTTGACTCCGCCTTCGCGCAGCTCCATGGTCAGGAGTGTTTGGACTATATTGACAAGGGGCACTCTCAAATAATGATTTACAATGTATATGCATTGTATAAATCCCAAATCATGATTTACAAAGTTTATATATTGTAAATCATGATTCGGTATAGTGTTCCTCGTAACATTCAATTTTTTTTGTTACTTAGTGAAAAATTCTTCTAATAATTTTATTTAATAACATTCAAGTGTCTTGGTTTGTTTATTTCTAGTGCATCTTGATTGTAATTTTTTTAAAGTGCTTCAAAATATAAAGCAGTAAACCTATAAAATAGGAACTTATATCTCATTAATGTTTGTGTGGGATGAAACCGTCCTAAAACAGACCTGCATTTTTTTTAATAAAAAATTTCGTAAAATCGCAACGACTTATGTCATATTATGTACTAGTTAACTTGCCATCTGCAATCAATTGCCATCTACAGTTACTCCACTTAATTTTTTTTAACTACTGCAATCGTATCTCGTCGCTTTTATTTTAAAAATTTAATATTTGAAGTAATAAACTTCTTGCATGTAAACCAACTCAATATAAACTAACATAAGGCTTTAAATGATTTTGCTCAATAAACCTAACATTAATTACAGCAATCAATATTTTTGGCAAAAAACTGTCAAAGTTGAAACACGTTTTTTGAAGTTCCTTACAAATTTTTAGAGATTTAAACAGTATTAAATACAATTCCGTAGTAGTATTAATAGAAATTAGAGGTAAGTTCGGTACAGCAATAATCAAGAATCCAGTAAACCGCCCATTGTTTGAATTTAATACAATTAATATTGTACTTTAAATTGTGAAATTTGTGGCGTTCTAACAGCAATATCGTTTATTGAACCACCTACCATATGAGTGTTAATAGCGGGGGGAGACCCCTTGACTCCAAAAAACCCACAAAACCAGCTCTATCTGGAAATATATTCGATAATCAAAGTGATGTCGAAATGGATCTTTCTGTAAGTACTCCAATTCCAATCAATTTGATGAATAATCCAAATACAACCAATCTGAATGAAACACAACAAAAAGAAACAAAACAGGTAAGGCAAGCATTTTTATTTAATAGTAATGATCTAGGCCCATATCATGTATATATCGAGAATAGCTCTACTGAGTTTAAAGGTAAACTAAATCCTTTAAAGATTGGTAAAATTATTTTGTCTAACTTTTCTGAAGCAGACAATATGATTTCAAGTATAGACGCCATTGGCCGAAATAGAATCAGAGTCAAATGCAAAGATTATAAAACTGCTAATAACCTCATTAAAAACAAAACTCTAGAAATATTTCGTTTAAATAATTTAGATCTGTATATTCCAAAATTTGTTTTACACAGACAAGGAGTTATTAGGGATATAGACACAGATTTATCGGAAGAGTATATTAAAAATAGAATTAAACAGTATGATAGTCATTGCATATTTGAAATTGCAAACGTTAAAAGAATTAACCTCATTAATTAATTCCTCATTGTTAATGAGGAAAAAATTGTGGAATATGTCCCTACTAAGTCTTGAATTATGACCTTTAAATCGCAAACTTTACCTAAATATATAGTCATCAATAAGGTTATTAAAGAAGTTGAAATATATAAACAGAAAGTTTTGTTATGCTTTAATTGTCCTAGATACGGCCACTTGGGAAATCAATGTAGGAGTCAGCCAAGATGTAACAGATGCCAAGAAACTCATAATTCAAAGAATTGTACAAATGTTGAGTTCACACAAGTATGTTTCAGTTGTAAAAGGAATCATTTGACCACGAATTTAAGCGCATGCTCAGAATTTACACGACAAAAGTTAATAAAAGAGACGATGGGTTTAACAAACATTAATTTTTATGATGCAAATAAACAAGTGCCTAAGAATTCATATGCTAGTATTCTTAGGACCAATACAGCCAACAATGATAAAAATTTTCCACAAAATTCACAACCTTCTACTTCCTCCCAAGGAAATAATTTTGCTAAATTTATATTTAATCCTCATACAAACACCAGTAGGCCGAATAAAAGGCAGAAACCAAATAATTCAGACCCAACTGATATAGCTAGAAAAGAAATAGTATCTACAGTTTCCATTCCAAAACATCCTGAGGAAATAGTTAAAAGTCAATTTTACCAAAAAAACTTAAACATTGCAGATTCAAGGTCAGAAGAGTTAAATTCTTCTGTAATAAATGTCATTTTAGATTCGGTTCTTACAATTGTTAATTCAATTAAACAAAATAATAATTTTAATATTTCAAAAGCTGATGTATTTCAGATAATTAGTAACCATTTTAACAAAAATCTAGCATCAAATTCGCAGAATTAAATAAAATAAACATATTACAATGGAACTGTCGTTCAGCAGTTGCTAATAAAGAGAATTTAGAATATTTACTTCATCAGAACGACATCACTATAGCTCTATTATCTGAAACCTGGTTCAAACCGGGAAAATATTATAATTTTAAAAAATTTAATTGTGTTCGAGCTGACCGTACTGATGGATATGGCGGTTGTGCAATCCTTTTGAAATCCAACATAATATATGAAGAAATAAATTTTTAAAATACGTATTCGTTTACATATAAGTGTATTTCAATAAAAATTTCACATTTCAAGAAACCTTTACGTATAATTTCTCTATATAATGAATCCAGGAACAAAGTTTTAATTCAACAATGGATCAATTTTTTAGAAAATATACCAAAACCATTTATAATTGGAGGCGATTTTAACGCACACAATTTGGCATGGGGCTGCGAAGTTGATGATAGATTAGGTAAAGATCTTATAGATGCTATAGAATACTGTATTTAAGAATATTTAAACGACGGGTCTCCCACTCTTGCTATTTCCAATAAACCTTTTGCTGCAGACTTAACCATTTGTTCCCGAGATATTGCCTCTCATTTTCATTGGAATACTCTACAAGAACCTTATGGATCTAATCATGTGCCAATTATTTTTTCATCACAAAGTTTCTCCGCAGCAGAAGCCACATCCAGTAGAAAACATAGAATATGGAACCTTAGCAGAGTCAATTGGATGATGTATACTAGTACTTTGGAAACAATGAAAATACCATTAATCTACGAAGAATTGTTGACAAATATAAACCAGGCAGCCAACGTCGCTATCCCAAAACATTCTTCCATTAAAGAAAAAAACAAAGCTCATATTCCGAAACCATGGTGGAACAATCATTGTCAGTTAGCAGCTGAAAATAGAAAACATGCGTTTATAAATTATAAACAAAATCCAACGCTCCAAAACCTAATGGAGTATAAACGACTAGATGCTATTGCAAAGAAAATCTTCAAACAAAAGAAAAAGAAGAATTGGATTGAATTTTGGGAAAGCCTTAACTCAAGAACACCAATAAAAGATGTCTGGCGAAAAATTAATTGTTTTAAAAACCGCAAACAAGCCAACAAAGTACCTATTGATCCAGAAGATACACGGTTGCAGGAATTCCATAAAAAAATTGCCCCGACATGGGTTCCAAATGACGACACTGTACAAGAACATATCCAAACAGTACCCCGACAAAACCACAATTTTGACGAAAATTTTCATTTATGGGAATTGCATCGAGCCCTTGAACAAAGAAATAATACTTCTCCAGGTATTGATAATGTGTCATATCCGCTGTTATACAACTTACTATAGAATATAAAATTTCACTAGTAAACATTTTCAACAATATTTGGAAAAATAAGACACCAGTACCAAATAGTTGGAAAGAGTACCTGGTAATTAAAAAACTTGGCAGACTAGAACGTGATCCAAGTTCTTACCGACCTATCTCCTTATCTTCATGTCTTTTAAAAACATTTAAAAAAATAATTAAAAATAGATTTGAACATTGGCTAGAACACGATGGTATACTTCCAAGTTCCCAATATGGTTTTCGCAAGTCTAGGTCCACTCAAGACGCAACTACAGCTCTAGTTACTTCAATTCAGCTTAATTTTACATCAAATAAGTCTACAGCAGCTACGTTCCTTGACATTTCTGTTGCTTTTGATAATGTCAATTTAGACATTCTTTACCAAAAAATGTTGTATATTGGAATTCCTAGATCATTGGCTCTCTTTTTAAAATCTTTATATTCTAACAGACTAACTTTTTTAAAAATTCATAATGAGGAATTTTCATACCTCCGACTAACTAATATTGGATTGCCACAGGGGAGTATTTTAAGCCCGATTTTATACATCCTGTACAACATAGATCTTGAAGTTAGTATCCCGAACCATACAAAAATTCTTCAATATGCTGATGATGTTGTTTTATATACAGCAGGAAAATTGTTAAGTACCTGTGAGGATAATTTAAAAGTCACATTAGAAATCGTAAATCAGTATTATAAAGAAATAGGATTATCAATTTCTGACACAAAAACTAAGGTGTGTTACTTTTCACAAAAACATAGAGTTCCACAAGGCAATCTCAATGTGGGAAAGTTTAGTTTCCCTATAAAAAACTGTATTAAGTATCTTGGTACCTATCTAGACAGGAAATTGTTATAGAAAGATCACATTCATCAAATTGTTAAAAAATCAGAAAACTCAATAAACATTTTAAGAGCTTTCTGTAAAACAAATTGGGGAGCAGACCCAAATATTGATTTGATGTTTTACCGTAACATAATCAGGCCGATTTTCGATTATAACTGTCATTTATTTGGATTAGCGTCCAATACACATCTAAACAAACTTGAAATTCAAAAAATAAATGCCTGAGATTATGTCTAGGTTATTTAAAGTCCAGTCCAGTCCAAATAATGGAAAATGAAGCGGTGGAACCTCCATTGCATTTACGCCGCCAATTCCTTAGCGACAAATTCACAGTTCGAATTATGTCCAAAAATTGTAAATACCTTCAAGATCTTAATGAGCTATCAGTTTTAGATCTCACCCATAGGTACTGGAGAACTAAAAAATGTATACCTTTGGTAGAAAGCTAAGTACGGTAAAATATAACGATATTCTCTATAAAAGCCAAATTCCGCCCTACTACGGTGAAATGGCAAAAACACTATTTTCTAGAAAGGTCAGGATATGTTACTTAAACTCACATTTACTCCCAAATATGTTTGATATAATTATTAAAGAAAAATGGACAAATTATCAGTACATTTTTACTGATGGGTCAAAAGATGCAAATGGAACGGGCTGTGCAATGTTCCACGAAAATAAAAATTACCATCAGTAATTTTTACCATCAGTATAGCTTACCCAGTGAATGCTCAATATACACAGCAGAAATGATAGCAATATTGTTTGCTCTTCAGTATGTAGTACTGAATCCGACTAGCAACTATGTTATATTTACTGGCAGTAAAAGCGTGGTCGACAGATTTAACAAAATTCAAACAGTCAAACACATAAACCACATTGAACTGAAAATTCTTAAAATTCTTTATAAAACTATACAATTAGGATTAAATGTAATAATTACATGGATCAAGGGCCATTCGGGAATAAAAGGCAATGAGATCGTTGACAATTTGGCTAAATCAGCATATATGCTTGAAGAAAAAGTAAACAGAAATTTAATTCCAGCTACAGATATTGACACCGTTAGTAGACAAAAACTTAAAAATAATTGGCATTTACATTACAGAGAATGTAAGACTGGCTTAAACTTTTATCATTGTAACACTAGGATACCCTCAATAAGATGGTTCTACACAGAATCTAATCGACATTTTTATAAAGACCATTAGTCGGCTGAGAGCAAATCATGCTCTTCATCATCATCAATCAGCCAATCCCGTCCACTGCTGGACATAGGCCTCCCTCAGTTCTTTCCAGTGTTCTCTACACTGGGCCGCTTGTAGCCAGTTTCCCGCTACTCTTTTTATGTCGTCGGTCCATCTAGTCGGTGGTCGTCCTCGGCTTCTTTTATAATTTCTGGGCCTCCATTCCATAATTCGTCTTGTCCATCGTCCATCTTGTGTTCTGGCTAAGTGTCCTGCCCAGTTCCACTTAAGTCTCGTGGTTCTTTCGATGACGTCTTGAACTCCTGATCTTTGCCTGATTTGTCGGTTTGTTATGTGGTCTCGGAGGCTCACATTCAGCATTGCACGTTCCATGGCTCGTTGTGTAACTCTTAGTTTATTCGCAGATTTCTGCGTGAGTGTTAAAGTCTCTGCTCCATAAGTTTGTACAGGCAAAACACATTGGTTATAAACTTTTCGCTTGAGACACATGGGAATTGAACTTTTTAGAATATGGCTTAGTTTGCCAAATGCTGCCCATGTCAGGCCTATTCGCCTCTGTATTTCATTTGTTTGATTGTCTCTGTTTATTTTGATCTCGTGTACCAGATATTTGTAAGTGTCTGTTTGTTGTATGGTATTATTGTCGATAGTTATATTTCCACTCATTACGAGATTTGTCATAAGTTTAGTTTTCTCAAAGTTTATCTTTAATCCTGCTCTTTCAGACAGACTTTTAAGCGAATGTAGCATAGAAACCGTATCCTGTAAGTAATCATGCTCTTACGCCATCTTATATGCATGGAATCGGCTTATCAAATACTCCCAATTATACTTGTGGCAAAATAGGCGATCTAACACATATTATATTATTAGAATGTGATTTACAAATTATTAATATAAACGAACTTTATAAGGAATTAATAAATTCTAAGTGTTGTTTTCCAACAAACCTTAATCTTTTAATATTTTCAAATAATATGAAAATTCTTCATTGCATTTACAAACATGTTAAAATATGTAAATATAAGTTGTAAATAGTATATAGGCATAATCTGTTAATATGGTTTAAAAAAAAAACAAAAAAAAAGTATAAGTACCACAAATTAAAAAAAAAACAAAAGAATTAAGAAAATAGAAATAGAACAAAAAAAATAAAAAATCCAAAAAAAAAACAAAAAAAAACAAGAAAATAATAAAAGATTAAAAAAACAAAATAAAAATATATCACAACAAAATTTATGTATATATATATATATATATATATATATGTATATATATATATATATATATATATATATATATATATATATATATATATGTATATATATATATATAACAAGAAGACAATACAAGAGATTAAGGCCAAGAATAGGACATGCAAGAAATTCTTTCAACAAACTAAAAAAAGTACTCTACAGCAGGCACATTTCAATTTATTTAAAGATAAGACTTCTGAGATACTACGTGTTCTCCGTAATATTTTATGGGTTGGGGGCTTGGACATTAAAGAGAGATGTTTAGGACAGATTAGAAGCCTTCGAGTTATGGGCCTACAGAAGGTTATTAGGAATAAGTTGGGTGGATAGAGTCACGAATGTTGAGTTGTTGAGAAGAATGGGAAAAGATAAAGAGGTTTTAAATACAATTATAATCAGAAAACTGCAATATCTGGGACATATCATGAGGGGCAAGCGTTATAACTTGTTGCAATTAATAATACAAGGAAGAATACAGGGTAGAGGGAGTCGCGGAAGAAGACGCATCTCCTGGTTAAACAATTTGAGAGCTTGGTTTAACTGCACTTCTGCTGATCTCTTTAGAGCAGCGGTATTGAAAGTGCGAATTGCCATGATGGTTGCGAACCTTCTTAGAGGAGATGGCATATAAAGAAGAAGAAGTTTTTTTTGTAAAAGTAATTTGTACTGATTTGCTGGCGTTAACATTGATCTTCTATCGCTTAAGCCAGTTTTGTAATTGGTCTAAATGGTTTTGTACTTTTTGTGATGCTACATTAGGACCGATATCCACTGCTAAGATTCCTGTGTCATCGGAAAAAGTAGCTCATAAGATATCATTGCTAGTTGGAACGTCTGTTGTAAATATCAGGTACAGAAACGGCCTCAGAACACTACTCTGATGTACGCCAGATTGTATAATGTGGTAATTTGAGTAGCTATTTTCAATTTTGACTTGGAAGTAAGGGTCAGTAAGATACGATTTTAGTATAAAGTATAGTTGGTCTTTAAAGTCTAATTTTAGTTTGTAGAGGAGACCTTTATGCCATAATCTATCAAATGCCTTTTGTATATCGAGAAACACTCCAGCGCAAAACTTTTTCTCTTTAAGAGTTGTTTTAATTATATCTATTAGTAGTATTATTAGTAGCCTTTCTAATACTATCGACATTATTAGAAGTAGGCTTATAGGTCGATATGAATTTGCTTGTGTTGCGGGCTTACCAGGTTTCGGAATTATAGTAACTTAATCATATTTCCATTTTATTGGAAAATAGCGAAGTCGTAGTATGCTGTTGTATATTATTGTTAATAACACCACTGCTTCTGTAGGTAGCTTCTAAAATAATTCTCCTGTTATCAAATCATAGCCAGGAGCTTTCTTAGTATTTAACATTTTTATTTGTTGTCGAACCTCTGTCGAAGTAAATGTTGTCAGAAAAAGAGATAGTTAACATGAAGTTTCGAATTACATTCTTATATCATTATCTTCATCGTTATTAGTATCTGGTGCTGACAATACGCGCCCATGCAAGATACTCAGCGAATACTGTTGTTTTTCTGCGTTTGTGCGGGCTCAGGTTATATCTGTTTTTCTTAAAGGTGAATTTGTTATTGTCCGTCGTTTAATTTTTTTTTGGAGCTTTTAATATAGAGTGATCTTCATGTGAGAGGATCGAAACATAAAACTGGAAAGAGTCGTTTTATTCTTTATGTAATGCTCTATTTAGTCTTTTACTTATTCTGTTACGGTATATGTCCATATTTTATATAGTGGATTTCTCGTTTGTTGTCATATCCTTCGAGCTTTTCTTTCTTCTGCTACAAGTTCTCTTATTTGAAGGGGAGTATTATGGTTTTCTTTTATACTTTTTTGGCGCTTTGATGTTGCTTCTCATTCTGTTGTTTTTAAAAATGTTGTTAAATAGTCTACTGCTTTCTTTACATCTTGGTTTTCTTTTATCCTAATATCTAGTCTAATCTTTATATTTACAGAAGTTTGGAAAATATCCTAGTTTGTCTCTTTAATTGTAAGTTTAAGTGGCGGTGTTCTCCATATTATGTGTGTGCTTAAAGTTATTAAAATTGTTCTGTAATCTAATGTTAAATCAAAGTTTAACTCTATTGCAATATGGATGTCAGCTATTCATTTTGTTACAGCAAAATCTACCAAACCTGGGAGGTTGTTGGGGTCCGTAGGCCAGTATTTGGTTTCTACCGTTGTTGATAAGTATTTTAAGTTATTTTTTCAAGCGTAATTAATCTGGAACCCCATGTGGTGTGTTTGGCACTCCAGTATCTTGCTACTATAAATTTGGTTCTAAGAGTGTTTATGAAACCATGATACTCTTCCCATGAAATGGGATGCCTAGATGGGCTGTAAACTGATGCTATACTGATAGAGGTGTTTGTGTCGATTTTAATGATTGCTGCTTGGATTTTTTTCGTAATACAAGGTTGAACTACATAGTGTTTAATTTTTTATTTATTAATAATGGCAGAGCCTGCATGTACTACTCCGTCTGGATGTTTTGCATAATACACAATAAAATATCTTAACAACTGTTTTTTGTATAGCATGGCTTGCAGATACTAATGGAATGTCTATTATTTATTTTTAAAAAAGTGATATCTCTAGTATATGGTTGAAATGCCATTAGCATGCCACGACGCCATTCGTAATAACTTGAAAGCTAGTTCATTATTACGCTATTTTGTTTTAAGAGTTGACAGAACATATTTTTGAATTTGTTTAGAAAATTTGATAGTTTATCTGCTAATTTACTGTTGTTATTTTTATTATCTGCATTTATGTTTCCAATGGCAGCATCTTTATACCTAATTCTGTTACAATTATAAGCATGATGTTGGGAAAGTATATATTTACACTGGGACTGTTGACAGGATTTTAGGTGGTGATTTGTTTTGATTTGTCATTGTATCTGACATTTAATAGTTCACGATAAACAGAACATCCTCTATAATTAGAAGTATGGTCTCCGTGGCAGTAAGTGCAAGTTGCTGGCGTGTTTTTTGGTTTCTTGTAGTCCTTTGTATTGTCTGATGCACCGCATTTTACGCAATTATATGGTTTTCTCCGTACCTTTTACATCGTGTACATTGTTATATATTTCTTTTAATTCTCGTTGATTCTACCCTTATTTTACAATATTGTATATACGGTAGTTTAAATATTTCTTTGTTATTCGTTTGATACTTGAGGTCCAAAAAAATAATGATAATGGTTCACGGCTTAATCTCTGTCTGAAATTTGTAATGTTCCTTACCTTATGACCCTTTTGCTGTATTTCCACTTTTATTTCATTTATCGGAAAGACGTGATGTAGTTCTCGAATTACTGCTCTGTATACTCTCTCTTTCTTAAGTTGGTGTGTATGGTGGACAATGTTTTCCTCTCGTACGTGATGTATTAGTTTTCTGTAGGATTTATTGTGTTGTTTGTTATGGCTTTAGTAAAGTAAGTTTCTGCTTCTACTGCTTAATCTAAATTATCTATCATTTTTCTATAGTCATTTACGCCATATATAAAAATTGGAGAGTGGTTTGAGATTGGTGGATTTTTATTCGTATCATTTACGGAGTTTTCCTGCGGAAGTGACTGAAACCTATCTGAGAGTGTAATTGGAGCTTCTTTTTCAGTTGAATCTTCACGTTTAAGTCTTTTTCTTTTTGATCTTGTTGTTTGCCATAATTATTTATTATTTTGAGAGTTTTCATGTTCTTCATCTGACATATAATCATATTCCCTGATATTGACGTTAATAATTATCAAAAGGTATCATTTGATTTACTGTTGGTTGATGTGAGCAGAATGATGCAGCTTGAGTATTTATTTGACTTACTTGGTAATACAAATATATTACGTTTGTAGGCTTGTTCTGCATTACAGTTGGAAACAGCACTTTACCGTACTGAAAATCATTTTATCCTGGTCCGTTCCCTGTTGGAAACATTTTCACTTCACTTAAGCTCACTTCTCTTTCACATTGACTGGACAAATAAAAATCTCGTTATTTACCAATAATTATTAATTAGTTAGCACAATTAGAATATCTTCAGAAAACCGCCAAAAATTGAAATTTTTCCGGGAGAACCCCAAAATTCATATTGAACTGTTTCTATTAATCTAATTTATTGTTTTTATTTATTTTCAAAGGTTCCACACTTATAAGTTTATTTAAAGTCTTTATTTGTACAATATAACAAATTTATTTTACACTAATAATTATATAATTTACCTACGTGCATTACATTTTAAAAACTCGTCGCGATGTTCAAAAACTAACTAACTGTTTTCAGCAGAGTTCCTTCTTTAAATATAAAATGCCGATAGTTCCGGAATTCCGGCGATTCCCCATCGAAGAGCCGAGAAGGTCGCTCATACTGGTTTTATTCGGCCTGCTTCTGGAAATCATGGGTGACTCATCAGAATTCAGGTAAACAGGTCTTTCTATATCGGAGGGGGGCCCCTAGAAATTTCTGCCGGCAAGTATATTTATGATCTAGAAAAGACGAATGCGTTAATATGTTTACAGTATTATGCGTCATAATATTTATTATAACAAGATTAAGTGTGACAGTTAGGAGGAAACATAATAAAATATTAAATTTTTTGAAAATATAAAAAATAAATAAATAGTAAAATTACCTTATTTAAATTTAAATACATAATTTAAACTTTAAATATATACAATACATAGTATGAAGCTCCGCGCTAATCTAGAGTACCTCCCACTGTTCCACTTTTTTTTATCAATAACTGTTTTTTTATCAATAAATGACACTATTTTGTGACGAACAGTCTTATCTAAGAAAGCCATTGGTGCAAATAACCTATAGACAAATAATACATAAATTATTTAAGATTATTTTTTTAATTACTGTTTTAATTAGTCGTAATAGATGAATTTAAAATAAAATTAATTTTTTTATTTAAAACATTCACATATATAAATAATTAATTCAACAACCAAAAGTTTTAGAATTACCGAAGACTACCGCCATAAAGTCAACGTTTTTTCATATCAAAACATCCGTAACATAAGGACCACTTCAAGTCCATAAAGAACTTTAATATTAGAGTACACAACAAACTTAAGTTTTCGAGTTGCAGGTGTCTTACACGAATGCGGCCATTCTAGCACCCTGCGTTACATTAATTAGGAAAGTTTTTTAATATGACATTTTACCTTTAGCTACTTACAACATAAAAAATTTAATTTATGCTTCTGAAGTCTACAGTATTGAAAAGGATCCTATAAGTTTGCATAATTGTTTTGTAAAATGAATATTTTGCCAAGAAGTACCGGATAATCTAATATTAAAGGTAAAAATGTTGATGTTAATAATAAAATTGTGTTGCTACAGTATCTATATTTACTTTGAAAAATAAATTCTTAACTTTTTTGTTACTCCAATTATCCAATCAACCAATTTCATTCCTGTAACTCGTATTCTTTGTTCTTCTCCCTTTTATTCATCGTGCAACTGCGGGCAATGAATAGGTTACACATATCTAGTGGTCGATTTTTTGAATTTTTACCTCGTTTAAACTCATATTTTACTTTAAAGTGATGTTAATTACCAGTGGCGACCCAGAGTAGGTCAATTCAAGATAAAAAATCCAAATGTATTTTACAAAATGTAAAAAAATGGGAATTATAAAAGTTGTTTTTTTTTTGAGTAAAATTGATTATATTCTTAAGAACAAAAATGAACAATTCTGGACTAAAAATATTGATTTTCAAAAGATTGATTAAAATCCATTTTATATTAAATAGCGATAAACATTAACAATTAATATTGGGTGAAAGCCTTATTATTGTCAATAAAACTATGCAATCTTCAGTGCATCGATAGCACCAATCTCTTCATGCTACATTTAACCCTTACGTAATCAGGTGGGGCTTGTGAGACCAGCGAGAGTTTATTGTTAATGCCTCACTGCTTATTTTATGTCGGAGTGCGCTGCGTTCGTTAGTACCTTTCCGTCCACATGTCGAACAACAGTGAACAACGGGGTTTGCATTAGTATATACAATAGTTGACTAGTTATTTGCACTTTGGGTCTGTCATACTCTATCCGACTATTCGAGTAACTTTAGTGAGTTCGACAAGTAAATTTATTTTCCTATTTTTTGTAAAGTATAACCTACATAGATTAAGTATTTTAATTCCTATGGTAATATGTAATATAATATAATATAAATATTTGGGAACAAGCGTTAATAACAACAATGACATCACAGAAGAAATAAAAACTAGAATTGGAAAGGCTCGAGCTGCTTTTGTTAATATGAAGGACATTCTAGGAAGTCATGACATTAACTTAAACCTGAAAATGAGATTGGTTAGATGCTACATCTTCTCGATACTGCTGTACGGAGGAGAGACTTGGACTTTAAACAAGAGCAATACCGATAAACTAGAGGCCTTCGAAATGTGGATATACAGAAAAATTTTGAAAATACCTTGGACAGACAAAGTAACAAATAGTGAAGTTCTTCGAAGAATGAATAAAGAGCGGGAGCTGTTGATCACCATCAAGAGAAGAAAGTTGGAATATTTTGGTCATGTGATGAGAGGAAAAAAGTACCGATTGCTTCAGTTAATTATCCAAGGAAAGATTCAGAGCAAACGAAGGGTGTGGAGACGACGTATATCTTGGCTCCGCAATTAAAGAGACTGGTTCCAGTGCACATCTAACCAATTATTTAGAGCAACAGTTTCAAAAATACGAATAGCAATGATGATTGCCAAACTCCGTAGCGGAGAGGGCACTTGAAGAAGAATATAGAAATATAGTAACGTTCCAGCCTTTAATTTTTTTGTTTTGTATTTCAAATTTTAGTGATGGATCCTTAAATAAAAAACATTTAAAGATTACAACAGCTTTTTGATAAAGTAGAAGAAAAAAATATTAATTTGGAGAGCGAGCAAGAATCAGACAGGTGTGAAGAAAATAACCACAACTCAGACACAGAAGAAGAATGAAAGGAAGAATTGGAAACAGAATTGGACGAAGGATTGGGGGAGAAACCTGCAACTTCTAAATATTTTGAAACAAATACGGAAAACTGGCGGCTCTTTTATTATTCAAAAGATGGGTATCGTGGAGAAACTATGCTCCTTCAAAAAATGTTCGGACAAGAAGTTCTAATTTAATTTCATACTTACCAGGTTCAAAAGAAAATGCTCGTCAAGCGGTTGATCATTTAAAGTGTTGAAAATGTTTTATTGATGATAATATACTCGAAACCATTGTACAAAACACAAACACACTTATTTCTAAACTAAGAAACAATTATGCAGATCCGACTGAAGACAGACCTACAGATATTGTAGAAATAAAGTCGTTTATTATACCTAGCTGGGGTTTTCAAAGCAAGACGCCGAAATTGCGAAGAATTTTGGGCTACTGATGGAACAGACGAAGAGGTGTTTCGAGCTATAATGGCGATTTGTATTCTTACTACGTTGCTTGCGTTTTGATGTCTTAAATACTAGAGAAGAAAGCAGAACCATAGACAAACTTGCACCAATAAGAAACGTTTTTGACTAATTTCGTTAGAAAATGCAAACTTAAATACGTTCCTTAATCTTAGTTAACATTAAATGAGATCCATTTTGCACTCCGTGGGCGTTGCAGATTCTGCATGTACATCCCAAATAAGCCAGTCAAATATGGCATAAAAGTATTTTCGTTAGTGAACGACAAATGTTTTTGCACGGTAAGTATTGAAGTATACGTTGGAGCTCAGCTTCCAGGGCCATATCGTGTTAGTACTAAAACCACCGATTCAGTGGAAAGAATATGTGAGTCTGTGTTTGGATCGTCTAGAAATAACCATGATCGTTAACCATGGATAAGTGATTTTCAAATTACGAAATTATAAAACGCATGCTGGGGCAGCACAAAATTACAATTGTTGGAACGATTCGAAAAAATAAAAGGAAGATTCTAAAAGAGTTTCTTGATCCCAGCAGACCACAATACTCGTCTATGTTTGCATTTTCGAAATCCATTACTTTGGTGTCATATATCCCAAAGAAAAAAAAAGTCGTGGCTTATAACGTAGGCAGAAACACCCGAAGATGGCCAATGGTCATTTCTTATAATTTACTCAACATTGCAGGCATAAACTCTCACGTCATACATAAATGTAATGCAAATGAAACCGACCAAATTTCGGAACGAAAATTGTTTCTAAAATCAATTGGCTTAGCCTTGACAAGAGAGAACATGCTAACCAGAGCATGGGACCGTTATTTACAAAAGGATATCAGAAATATCACCCAAAAATTAAGCGGAGTACATGAAGATCCAGCGTCTCCGCGTCCAAATACACAAGATCGTTGCGCCTATTGTCTAAATCATAAAACACGATATTTTTTGTGTCAAATGCGAAAAATGGCTCTGCTTAGAGCATGTTAAACCGCTTTGCGAAGACTGCAATGAAAATTGAAATTAGAACCACATTTTTGTTAACTTTTTTTGCATTTGCTTAAAGATGTTCTTTATTTTATCGTTAGGTTTAAAATTGTTAAGATGTATTAAAAATTAAATAAAAAAGATTGTACATATATCAAATAATAGTTTAATTTTAATCTTTTCTAATGTATTATGTATCCTGTATCCTACCTATACCTACATATGGAGCTCAAACCTGAACATTCCCTAAAATAAACATGGAGAAGATCAGAAAAACTCAGAGAGCTATCGAACGACAAATGCTGGGTATCTCACTCAAAGACCATAAAACCAATGAAAACATTCGTAATGGAACAAAAGTAAAAGACGCTGTCGAACTGGCAGCTAAATGAAATGGAAATGGGCTGGACCTAACGAACGTCTTACAGATGGCCGATGGAATAAAGAAATCGGGAATTGGCGGCTATGTGAAGCCAAAAGACCACGAGGAAGACCGCAAATGCGATGGAGCGACGATATTAAAAGAATTGCAGGGCCAATGTGGAAACGTTGGCTAGGATAAAGTGATATCTAGCTTGCTATCCTAGCTTAAAAAACTAGCCTCGTTTAATTCGGGCATAAAGGACAAGCTTCCAAGCCAACTTTCTAACGCCACACACACACACACACACACACACACACACACACACACACACACACACACACACACATACACACACCAAATATTTTTATCAGCGTGTATTCTTATTTATTTTTAGTTCTTCGAAAAACTTGAGTTAACCCGTAACTAGTGAGGTCCACTTTTGTTACGTGTATTTTGAGTTGGGGTCACACTGATTCCAATTTGTTTGCAAAATTAGACACTGATATTTACTTATATTTAAAAAAAATTACTTTAATCACTTAAGGACGTTTATTTTGTTATAACATAAATTTAACAAGTATTTAAGATACTTATCACGCATAAAAAATTTAACTAAGAAACAGCCTCAAAAACTGAGTTATTTTGTAACTAGACTAAACATTATCCTTTAAAAAAAAATGAGGAAAAAAAAATTTTTTTTTCTTAAAACATAAAGTTAAAGATTCAATCTAACCTACCAACACAAAAAATAACCAAAGATAAAAAACATCATAGAAACTACAATCCATTCTTATAGGCAATCTTTGCAAATGAGTGTTTCACACATGTGGCATATTGGCGCTTTGCAACTAACGCAAATTATCTTCGGTTTTCCATCCAATGATCGTGGAGATTTTGAACACCTTACTCTTTTTTCTAAAACAGCATTTTTCGGTTCAGGAATGTCTATTTTTAAAATGGAAGTGACATTATGTCTCAGTTGCCTTGGCATTCGAGAAATAGTTCCATATGATCTTGTACAAGCTGCCGAGCCAGAGATTTGATGAATTCATACCTCGACTTTTGGGGGTTTCCGGGTAAGGATGGGTATATTATAAACGCATTGAAGAAATATCCAAAATTGTATAAAAACAAGTAAGAGGCTATCTTCGACTTCTATGATGTGTAGAATACACTTTACATTTTTCATCTAATGCATCGACGCCTCCTTTTATTTGATTATAAAACTTGATAATTTCGGATTTGTTTGTTTCATCGTTTACTGCATTACTGTTGTAGTGCACTGAAGACATCAAAAGTATCGGTTTTCGTGGTTTAGGTACAGATGAAACCAACGTAATGTAACGTAACGCCAAATCCAAATAGGGTTGATCCCGTGAGCCTCGTTTTAGTTGGAGACATAGATTTTTCTGGAGACACAATTTCC
Source organism: Diabrotica undecimpunctata (assembly GCF_040954645.1). NCBI lineage: Eukaryota > Metazoa > Arthropoda > Insecta > Coleoptera > Chrysomelidae > Diabrotica > Diabrotica undecimpunctata. The sequence continues at coordinate 116,671,117 of NC_092807.1, read as the reverse complement.
CAAGAGACTTGGCTAGCCCAATAACCCCAGGAAGATGAGAGATAATGTTAAAACTTCTTGTTCTTACATTTGAAGGTGGAGCTTCTGCAGTCCACTCGTATCGATTTTTGCCATAGTACGTTCTCGAAGGGCTTGGAGTTTGTTGCTGCTCATGTGGATCCTAGTCCGATTTAACCTTCGAAGGTGCTGCATTTTGCGGGATATTATCCTCAACATCCAATAGAGGTTTCACGGTTTCCGGCTCCCATTCAATTTCTGAATCAGTTTCGTGTTCGCTGACATAGTCGGAATCATTGTCTGAGTCATCCTTACCGCTAAAATCACTCTCATCCGCGTCTAGAATACTTTGAGCCCATTGTTCAAACCTAAGATCATCAAAATCCATTTTATTATATCGTGACAGGTCCATTTTCAACTAAAAATTACAAAAAAACTAATTATTAAAAAAAAAAAAACATAACCGGTGAGGTGGGGTCACAGTGTCCCCACGGCTCAGTTATTTTAGTATAATTTGTAAACATTTACCTATTTGCCCACGACTATAGCCCTCGATATCACACAACACACTTTCGGAAAGGTACTGAGGCGGTCAAGTAGTCGCGCTAAATAAGTTAAGACGTATGTCACTTTAAAAATCCGTTGGGGCTCGTATGACCCCGCATCACCAGTTACGGGTTAAAAAAAGAAGCTGACAACTTTTTTAAATAATGATACCTGGTTCATGTGAAATACTCGATACTCTCAGTATATATTTTTTATTTAGTTCGTCACACTTTTCCTAATCCCAATTAAAATAACTTAATGCCAAAATAATAACGTACTATCACTACCTTTTTGTAATCATTTACATTTTCATTGCAACTCAAGCTCTATACTCGTTTCATTAAAATATCCTTCCGACACGGAGACAACTATGAAGAGATATATGACACACGTAATGGTGATAAGAACAAATACTAAAGCTTTGCCTCTAGCTAATTCTTCCATTGTAATCTACCTTTAAACTACTATTTTAAACCACAGTTTATGTCTACTACACCAATACTCCGTACATTAGAGTTAAATTGACAAAATTATATTTAAGGTATAAAACCTTATAGCATTTAATATTATTAAAAGTCGACTTTTGGGTCAATTTCTTTTTAAACATTGATTAATAAAATGTGACAGTTTATTTTTCTTTAAAAAAATAATTATTCCTGTGATCTCCAAAAGACCTTTGAACTAGTGGTTTATTAAACATAACTTGTTGTTCCACAGTTCTCAAGATATACGACAAAATTGCATGGCATAAGCCTACCGTTAGGCCTATATTCTCCACAATTTCTCTAATTTGACAATTTCCAATAACAGTTTTATTATTTCTTTATTATTTTATTTGGTTTTTGACATACCGGTGCTTCCTAAGTCAATATTGTCAATAACATTGTCTGTTTTTGTCATTAGGTAATACCACTTAAAGCACTCTTTATCGTCTGCCAATTAAATTATTATATTTTGGTATATCCCGAAGCCATCTCATCTCATATTCATAGAATGCTCTAGACGAGCAAATAGAAGATTAGTACTTTTTCTTTGTAATTTTTCAGTCAACTTTTTTGCTAACTCTCCAGTATTTTTTGCCAACTCTTATGCATTGGTAAACTCCTGTATAAAAAATCGGATGTAGAAATTTTACTTTGAGTAAATACTTAGGATTCTCGGTTAGTGATCCAATTACATCGGCATATTGCCGTATAATTAAATACTTTTAAGTATGTTTTTTCAATGTAAATCCAATCACTGTTTGGTTTTTCGATTAGTAACGCAAGTATTTCAAACGTTCACTAAAGATGGATTGATTAGTCTGAAAACATTTGGATTTTTCAATTTAATTTTTTAATTAGATATACCACTTACAATAAAAGTTTTTTACTTTGATGTTCGAGTTTTTTATATATTATATATAGTTGTCAACAAATTATACCATCTCTATAAAACATTAAACTTTAAAAACTTGACAAGCAGATAATTTAGAGATTCTCAGCGTTAACATTAAAATAAAATTTAAATGATAAAAAAACTGATTAACAGAAGGCTAATGTCGACTCTCGCATAGAATAACGTTGTAACTAACATTCTTGGCGATTTTGAGTTGAAGTTTTCTCCTTGTACAGCTTTTTATACTCTATCCTAAGGCTGTAACTGCTTTTATACGAAAGATTTCAAATGGATTAATACCGCAAGTATAAAAAAATATTTGAATTACTTATAGAACAACCTAGTAACTACAGATACAACTAATTACTATTTAAATGGGAATAAGCCACAATTAAAGTCAATTAAGCCAATCAAAAATAGAAAATCTCCTGGCGCAGACCAGATCACCCTAGAAGTTTTAAAAGAGACTGGAGATGTTGGAGTAAATGTTATGCATATAATCTGCATAAAGATTTGGGAAACCAGAGAGTGTCCCAACGACTGGACAACATCCTCTTTTATCCCTATATTCAAAAAAGAAACTCCGCTAGATTGCAGCAACTACAGAACGGATCCTTAATATCCAAGCATGCAAGCAAGGTTCTACTTCATGTAATACATGAAAGACTAAAAGCTTTTCTACTACCTCATATATCATGCAAAAAAACATCATATCTCGTTAACTGCAACATCTGGAATAACACAAAATTTTAGATTCTTAATTAAAAAACGGATTAACGAAAAAACGGTTAAGAAAAAACGGATTATTCCAAGTATTAGTTTATTCTAAGTTTTACTCTATTCATAATACCTATTAGTAAAATTAATAGTTAATAATAAGAATATTCACAATCCAGTAAAGTTAAACCTATATAATATGCAATGGACCTTATTTTATATTGGCGCAGTGAAGATATTATGTCCACAACTACAAATTTTATAAAAATATCAGTAGATAAACCAACTTGTTCTATAAGGTCTGATATGAATTTTCCTGCTGAAAAATCAAAAGTACTCAAATTTAGTCAAAGAACAGGTAGTATTTTATTACTTGAAGCACATATCTTAAACAAGGTTAAAACATTCAGTCAGTCAGTTTCTTCAAATTACATTAAATGGTACTCCACCCACAGTATCTAATAAACACACGATACTAGATATAATTTTCGATAGTCGACTAAACTGGAAACTACAGATTACAAATCAAAAAGCTTATTGCTTACCCAGAATAAATCTATTAAGAATTCTAGAAAACCATCATTGAAGAGCTGATGAAAACATCCTAATAAAGGTATACAGATCCCTTATTCGCACTTGACTGAATTATGGGTGCTTTGTATACCTACATGTCAGCATCAAAGTTTTATTTAAGAACTCTTAACATTATTTAGAAAACCATCCTACGAATATGTCTTGGAGCTATCAGATCTAGTCCCGTCAAAACTCTTCGCTATAAGACAGGTGAAAAGTCTGACATATTTTGCTAGAGTATCTTTAAGCCTAAACAACTCTGTACACAATCTAATGTATAAACTCTATAATTGTAAGCATAACAATAAATACCAGACATTACCTCAAATTTTACTTTCTCTTTAACTACCTACCTGTTGATGTTTCAGTAACATATACTCATATTCTACATCAGTGGTTCCCAACGGGGGCGGCACCGCCCACCGGTGGGCGTTGAAGAGAGATAAGGGGGCTTTTTGGGTCCAAGGAAAATTTGGGGGGCGTTGAGGAACAGCTGCCGCCCCCCTAAAGTAACTCATTGCTTCTTTGCTTCTAACAACTTCTAACAATCCGAAAATATAAACGAGGGGTTGATGTAGAATCTACATCAACCCTTCCTTCAATTATTAATATTTCAAACATAAATCTTGCGCTTAATAATTTTCTGCGCTTAATAATTTTCACAAAAATATAACCAACAACCAAATTCTAAGGCAATATTTCCTAAAGCTGGTCAATACAAACTCATATGACAAGAATCTCTACACAGATGTATCTAAAACTGAGACAGAAGTCAGATATTCTGTAACAACTACATATAGTATCATTGAGAAGTTCTCCCTTTCACCATCCACCTCCATCCATACAGGAGAGCTACACGCCATCCTCCATGTATTAAAATGCTTATCTTATCAAACTAAAGCCAAGAATACTGCAATATGTACAGATTCAATGTCCTCAATCGATTCTATTAAAAATATATATTACGGACATCCATTAATTCACGCCATATATGAAGAAATAAACCGTTTTACTTCTTCTAGAACAAACATAATATTAATCTAAATTTCGTCACACATTGGCATCTTAGATAATGAGACGGCTGATATTGCTGCAAGATATTTAAGAAAGAAGAAGTAACAAACTGTAACAACTATAGAGCAATATCTTTACTAAGCACAGCATACAAAATTCTAACAGCCCCCATCAAACAAAAACTCAATTCACAAAGAAAAAAATTGGGGACTACCAGCAAGGATTCAGAGAAGGCAGATCCACTACAGATGCGATCCACATAGTTACACAAACAATCAAAAAATTCCACGAACACAACATAGAACTCCACATCCTCTTCGTAGACTTCAGACAAGCCTTTGACTGTATCGGAAGAAATAAATTATTTATTGGAATAAAAAATCAAGATATACCAGCAAAATTAATCAGATTAACAAAAATGACCATATATGGAGCTCTAACTAAAGTAACAACAGAAGAAGGTAGCACAAAATCAATTGCAATAGAAACAGGAGTACGACAAGGCAATTCCCTGTCAACCACATTATTCAACATAGCAGTAGAAAGAACAGTCAAGGCCAGCAAAATTAAAGGAACTATAGCCCACTCCTCAACACAAATAGTTGCATATGCAGATGATTTTGTTCTTATGGGAAAAGACAAGAAAAGATTAAAAGAAGCAGTAACAATCCTGGCAAAAGAAGCACTGAAAAGAGGTCTAGAAATTAACGAAGAACAAACAAAATATATACTCTGCTCTAGAAGAGAAGATAACAGGACGAGAGAAATTAAAATAGAAAACTACACTTTTGAAAGAGTCCAAAAATTTAAATATTTGGGAGTAATAGTGAATGGCCAAAACATGAGAAGTAAAGAAGTAACGGAACGAATACTAGCAGGCAACAAAACATACTGGAGATATCACAGGCTTATTAAGGACAAGAACCTATCCAGAAATACAAAACTGAAAATATACAGAGTTGCAATTAAACCAGTACTTATGTACGCAGCTGAGGCAATGTGTCTCATGGAAAAAGATGAAGAAAAATTGAGAATTTTTGAAACTAAAATCCTCAAAAGGATTATGGGCCTAATAAGAATGGACAACAGAGAAATGAGAAGAAGAATGAACCATGAACTAAGAGACATAATAAAGGGAGAAATTATAGTTAGATTTATTAAAGCACAGAGGCTGAGATGGCTGGGATACATAGAGAGAAGGAAAAACGTCCTACTGATTAAGAAGATCACCAGATAGAAACCAGCAACTGAAAGACCAAGAGGAAGACCCAGAGAGAGATGGGAGGATCAAGTCATGAGAGATATCAAAATTCTGGAAGTGAGAAACTGGAGGGAACTATGCACATATCGAAATGAGTGGAAGAAAATTGTAGCGAAAGCCAAGTCACACAACAAACTTTGACAACATACAAGTGGAATGCGGAGTGATTCACCGCAATAAGCGAATCAGAGAGCTCTAAGTAAGAGCGGCAAACATTCCACCCGAAATGAAAAACCCTGATGATGATGATATTGCTGCAAAGGAAGCAGTTACAACCAAATTAGTCATCAAATTCGTTTAATTAACTTCAGATCTAATACCAATTTTTAGGTGCAAAACTGAGAAGCTCTGACAAAATCAATGGAGAAGATCAACCTTAAACTACACAAAATACAACCTACCATCGAAACCTTTCAGCTACCTAACTTAAATAGAATAGACAAATTAATCGTTGACAGGCTAAGAATTTTTCATACACAACTGATACATGGACACCTCATGGCTTCGGAGAAAGCCTTTTAAAAATGTAGTGAATCTTTAACCGTTCAACATATTCCTGCATAGTATAACCAGTATTAGCAAGAACAAAAAAATATTCTGTACAGGGTCTTACGAATGTGATCCTTAGCCAATTAGAACTTCTTCTGAATATATTAGATTTTTTTCGAGAAATGTTACAAAATCTTACGTTTTTTTTATTTTCTCGTTTTTCCTTTTTTTCTTTTTATTGTAAATTAAAATGTAATGTAAAATTTATAGTAATAAAATTGACCCAGTGTCAATAACTTTGTAGTTGATACACAATAAACTAAATAAAAAAATATTAAGGTGGAGAGCTAACATGGTCAAATTCCAAAATAAAGTTTTTTCTAGTCACAAATTAAGAGCACTTTATTATTACTACTACATTGTCAAAAAACTTAACGAACTGGAAACAGTTCCTGAGGTTTGTTAGTTAAATAAACGAACCTTTTAACAGAGAATACATTATTTCTTTTATTAATTAATATGCATCTTACACAACACTGATCAAAAGCGTCTGCTGGCTTGGAAACTGTATATATTTCTCCTTACTAATTGGTTTTGTAGTCACTTCTCCCTTTCTCTTGAGAAAGACATGATTTCCGGTTATCTCTTCCTCAATTCGTTATATTTACGACTTGACTGTGGATAAATTATGTTTTAGAATATTAGTGTCAGGATAAGGAAATAGCAATGATAGTTGCGTGGTTTTAAGCTCTATAAACGACGCATTGAAATGACTTTGCAGTTGAAGGATCTTGATCTTTATTCAATAGGTATTGCTTATATATCTACTGTTTAAAATAGAGTAATTTTATTATTTATTACTTTTTTTTAAAGATTTTAATAAAATTGGAGAAGTCAGTCTTAGACCGTGGTTGTGTTCAGTTGTTTTTTTTATCGCTTTCTTAATGGTATAATTAATCTTCAATGATAACCTACAAAAAGTGAGAACTAAACTATACAGAATTCGTTGGAAGCGAAAAATATAATAAATTACGTTGCAATGGGTATTGCTGCAAAAAGTTTTGTATGATATGCTCTGGTCTTAATGAAATAACAACAAAAGCCCTATTGGACCAAAATCTTTCCCATCGATTTATCAAAAAATCAAATACCTTTAGAGACCTTTTAAGCCGTAATTCAAGTAACTAAAAAACTGTTTTGCATGTTTTCATTAAGACATAGCACTCATTGTCAAAAACTGACGGTAAACTGGATCTTGACTTTTAAAAAATTGACGAGATCCATAGAATAAACGACCTGCTGAATCATAAAAATGTTTGAAAATCTATAAGGCAGATTGAACAAAATAATTTCAATACATCGTCAGTTTTTTTCGGCTTTTCCGATGACACCATCAAGGTTTAAGTCCAAGACTTAAATTAAACAGAGATTAAAATGGGGTTAAAAAGGCTCTCCTCAAACATCAATGAAATATTTATTCAAATGAGTAATCCTACCAACAAATTATCTACTACTAACAAAAGTAGGGGTATTAAAGAAAAATACATTGTATACCACCTCAGATACCTAAGCTGAAGATCCTTAAAATTTCAAATTAAGTCCAGAGCAAAAGTCAAAAATTACAGTAGATACATGTCATTATGTAGTTATTATCAAGTTAACTGCAATATACACAGCTATAAAAGTGGTTCACTATATTAAAGAGAAGCTAGGTATTAAGGAATATTTTAGATGTTATATATCTTCTTTAAAGATGACAATACAGCGAATGGTTCTTCATTCAAAACATGCATAAAATCTAAGACGTCCATTGATTTATTATTTAGTAAGGATTTTGACTACCTGGCGTAAACATTAAATGGTCTATAGAATCCTCACATTCAAAACTAAATAACGCCTTTTTTTATAACGCCTTTATTATTTCAAACAACAACAAAAATAAAGTAGAAAACACAAAAAAACTCACAGACAAACAGGCCGTCCAAATTTGCAAATCTAAGCATCTTTTTCATTTCCATATTTTTTTCATTAAGAATTTAAAAGATAGTTCCAAAGATATTTTGAAACCGTCGATAAATCTTGATCCTTTGACCCTACCAAGAGTAAGATTAACCAATAACTCGAATAGTCGATATATTCTAGCAACATTTAGGGAACCGGATATCTTAAAAGTCACTAAGCTACAGCTTGCTCTTTTACAAGGACTACAAGGACTTTTAAAAACCGCACTGTATATGTTGGCAGTAACAAAACGTAGAAATATCCGAAAATAAAACTAATAAATAAACTGAAAATAAAAGAAGTCATTGTATTTAATTTCCTGTGTAAATAATCGTAGTTGTACACCATTATATTTTGTTCCTTTTTCTGTCAATCGCTGTCAAATTTAGTTTCTGCTTCACTATCATCATCACCATTATTATCGCCACTGTCATCACTATCTCCGTTATTTATATTTATAATAATTGGTTCGATATCATCCAACAAATTGTCATTTTCCCACATTTATTTTTCTGTTGCTATTACGTGGTTTACGTAGTTTTTCTATTTCTCTGGAGTAATGACCTGGTGCGCTGCTGTAATTAAATTTCGCATTTCAGCTTGTTTAAAATTCGCGTTGCGTCCAGCTATATACCGTTTCACTTCACTCCAAACCATTTCGATGGGATTGAGTTCACAGTGATAGGGTGGGAGCCTCAAAATCTTCACATTGTGCTTTTTGGCAATATCTTCTATTATGAACCTGTCATATTTTGCTTTAAAGACCTTGACTGTATTAAATAACTCGCATTTTAATTAGTCTTCTTCAAAAAATACATTCTTTGACAGAAGCCATACTTGAATATCCTTTTTTAGTGTTGAACTGTTGGGAATTTGTTCTGACTTTCTGCTGTGATAGGAGGCATTGTCCATTACCAAAACAGTGTTTTTTCTGGCAAATTTAGCATTAAGTTATTTTCGAACCAATCTTCGAAGGTCGGTCCATCCATTTCGTCGTGGTAGTCGGGAGTATTTTTAGCTTTCGGAAGCTTTTAATCCTATTGTCAGACCACGAACAAAAGCATCACGATGAGATGTAATTGTTTTATCAACCCATTCCTTTTTTCACACTGTGCCCGATATTTAGTCAAAATTTATCCAAATACACCATGTTGTATCCTTCTGCATGGTATTTACAAATTACGCGTAAATAACGATGGCGACACGAGATGATTTCTGGTTTTTCAATTAAAATTGAATTTCTGTCACATTTTATAAACACAAAATCCATATCACTTAGCAAGTGATGTAGCGTGGCCGAAAAGTTGAGCAAAGTTTCTTCGACATTTACAACAGCTAATATGGTGTTTATTGTTGGTAGTATGTTGTCACGAAAAAATTGATTAACTATTCTACGAACTTGGCCCCTGACACCTTCATTGTACTTGTTGTCACGAGAATAACCAACCTTTCGCTTCTTGGGCCTGCTCTTTGGAGATTGTAATCCAGCAGGTTATGAATATTCCTGTCGTATGCGAAACAGAGTCTTTTCGTAAACACCACTCATTTCTGACACATTCCTAATTACACTTGATACAGAATCGTTGTTATTATGATTAAGATGATAATTAATAATATTTATTAGTATCTGCTTCTCTGAAAGTTTCAGAGCTCTTACACGTTTACATTGAACAATTGCTTCCATTTTGCGGTAAAAATTCGGCGTCAAATATACCAATAGCCAACAACAGAAAATAACAATAATTGTTAACACCAAATCACAACAAAAGCCACCAACAAATAATAACAATAACAGAAAAGTAACAGTACATTCAAGATGGTACAAATAATCGTAACTCGAATATGTTTATGCACTCCAAAGAACAAATAAGGACTAATTAAGGCCCTGGATGTATTAAGCTTTTAAACATATTCTATACAAGAATTACTCGAATTGCTTCTTAATTACTGAATAACTTAGAAAAAAGTATTCGCAGTTGATATCAACCAAAATTACAAATTCCTTACACATTATGGCAGTAATTAGTACTGCAGGGACATAAATAACATTTTAAATTTGGCAGTTAGTAGAAATTACCGGAATTATTTTAAACTTTAAAACAAATGTTTATTTAATGTACATTTTAATATACTACTGCTACTAATAAAAGATAAAAGTTGATAAGTTACTATTAGAAACAAATAATGTATAGTATTATGTAATATTATTAGCAAACTATATTTGTAAATTACATAAAATTGTACGTGAGGACTTGTTGAGAACTTTTAGTTTACTCTATTTATTTTGAAAGATAGACAATAGAGAACGCCATCGCTCACTGCATAAAACTGGCAACGTCTTGGCGAAATTTCCATAACGTGAGCAATGCATATTTTTCCCTGTACAGACTAGTCACTTTGAGACAAAGTATAGACACAAATGCACTGCATAAACTCTGAGAGACTTAGAATCAAACTGCGGCCTCGTGCAAATGCTACTACATTGTAATTAATACAGATACTTAAGCGCCCGCGCGTCAGAACTAATCAGCCTATTTGAAAATTGTAAAAATATGATTGGTTTCTGTCAGAGATATGCACCCGTGCCACGAGGGGTTAATTATAAAACAAGCATAGATTAGAATAGGTCATAAGAACCTTTCATCCGTATGATCACCCTTCTCAGCCAAACAATAAGCATCAGACAAAGGCAGCCTTATATCAACAACGCCAAGCAGCTGGTGGCCCTTTCTTGAACATCTTTTGAGCAGTAGTGCAATCGTCGTTACGAAAGCTAAGTACATTTTGTAATTGCTCGAAATTTTTTGTTTGATTTTCAATTGCAGCAAATATAAATAAAAGATATTCTTGTTCTTGTCTATCAACCCATACCTCAGTTGTTTATTTTATGAAGCAAAGAATCCAATACTTTGATTGCAGAGGAAAATGCACGTTGCTCTATGTTGTGGACTGTTTTAAAAGTTTTATAGCTAGTTTGGTTCTATGAGAATAAAGTGTTTTTGTATTTTTTTTGTAGTTGTCGATACATTGCAGTGTATATTATTTTACTCTATAAGGCTCGTTACAGATTTTTTTAATAAAAGTAAATCGAATTTAATGACTATATAATGTATTTTCGAAAATAAGACACACTGTATATTAAGCTAAAGAATTATTCTGACCTTCGTCTTTATAGCACTTGCCTTGACAATCCACGCTGTTAAATTTCGAGTCTCCATCGCTTCATCAACTTCATCACGCCTTCTTAGCCTTCCGTGTTCGTTGTCTCAGGTGGAATCCGGGCCATAACTCTTTTCACCAATGTTTCATCCTCCATTGAGTTGACACTTTATTCGGACCACCGCTCCTAAATATTTCGTCTAGGTTACAACTGTCGTCTTATTTAAACAATTAAACCCCTTTAAATAAATCAAGTAAGATGACGCTATTAGTTTATTCTTTCGGTTTGGTTATATTATACAAGATAAATTTTGTATTTAGTATCAAAAATATTAAGAATACTATTTTATTTTCTTAGATTATTCATCTACGTAATAAATGTAAAGTAAATAGTATTTAAAAAAAGAACTGGCAGGACTGAGAAAACAAAATCCCACTTATGCAATTCTGGATAGACACGGGACTGCTATAACAAATACGGTCGAGAAAGTACAAAGATGGGCAAAATATATCGACGAATTGTTCAATGATGAAAGAGGAGATCTGGAGCACATAGAACTTACGTCAGAAGAAGTAGGTCCATATATTACAAAAGAAGAAATATTATAAGCATTAAAAACAATGAAGAGTGGGAAAAGCCCTGGACCTGATATGCTTCCTATAGAAATCCTAAAAATTCTAGATGAGAAGCACATTGATGTTTTAGTGACACTCTTGAACCAAATTTATAGTTCAGGCGTATTATCCAAAGAGTGGTTAACATCTATTTTTATTTGTCTCCCTAAAAAGAAAAACGCAAGAGAATGCAGCGATTACCGCACCATTAGCTTAATGTCTCATAATGCTAAAGTTACTACTTAAAGTCATCCATAACCGAATATATCACAAACTGGACATAGACGTTAATGATACACAATTTGGTTGTCGCAAAGGCCTAGGAACACGTGAAGCTCTTTTTTTACTTAATATACTAATACAAAGATGCCTGGATGTCAATCAAGATATATACGCATGTTTTATTGACTATAATAAAGCATTCGATAAAGTACGACATAAACAATTAATGAATGTTCGAAAATCAAAGAAGATTGACTACAACGACCTCAGGATCATATCAAATTTATACTATAAACAGCGAGCAAAAGTACGTGTTAACTAAAAGCTGTCAGAAGAAATTGAAATTAGATGTGGAGTGAGACAGGGATGAAAAAGAAGGTCCTGAAAAAAGCTCTTGAGGGTGAAACAGCTGGAATTAAGGTAAATGGAGTTCCCATTAACAACATTAGATATGCGGATGACACTGTCATCTTAGCCGAAACATTGAAGATCTTCAGAGACTGGTGACCAGAATAGCAGAGTATGGAAAAGAGTATGGTCTAACAATGAATGTCAAGAAGACGAAATTTATGAGAATATCGAAAACTCAATGAAATAATGAGAATCTTTTAATATACGGAACCAACGTCAAACAAGTGGACAAATATGGTGGGAACAATGATTAACTTCACATATGATTACAATCAGGAGATCAAAATAAGAATAGAAAAGGCTAGAGCAAATTTCAACAAAATGAGAAGAGTGCTATGTACCAGGGATTTAAAACTGGAACTAAGAGTTAGGTTGGCGAGGTGCTATGTTTTTTCGACTTTATTTTATGAAATGGAATCTTGGACCTTAATTGCGACATCAATGAAAAAACTGCAATCATTCGAGCTGTGGGTATACAGAAGAATTTTGAAAATATCGTGGACAGAAAACTAATTATGCAGGGAAAGATCCAAGGAAATAGAAGCATAGGGAGGCGTAGAATGTCATGGCTGTGCAACCTGAGAGCGTGGTATGGATGTACATCAAATGAACTTTTCAGAGCAGCCGTCTCAAAAGTCCGAATAGCTATGATGATTGCCGACCTTCGCCGCGGAGATGGCACTTGAAGAAGAAGAAGAAATAATATTTTTTGTTCTTTTTAACTATTGTCTTAATCTCCCCAGTAGATAAGTGTTTGGTGTGAAATAAAAGTCTATAACATATAAAACCTGATAATATTAAATAATTAATGCTGTTATTTTACCAAAAAACTCTATTTGGGTATTTAAATTCTGTAAAAGATCCAAAAGCCTATAAAAGAAATTCCATGCATCCTATAGGTCTGCAGCCCAGTTCGAGCCCTGGACTCACTCATCAAACCTCTCCATCCGTTAGGATCTGTAGTCATTCTCCTCCACGATCGACTACCAAAGAGATTTCTGGCGCTCCCATCCACATCATCCTCTCATCGCTTTCTCGGTCTTCTAATAGGTCTCTTGCCTTGGAATCTTGCATTGAACAGCTCTTTGGGAAGCCTGTTTATATATAGCCATATACTAAGATAAAGGTGGATTTTTATATACGTTATATATTTCCTAATTGTATTTGATTCGCCACCTGTTGCTCTCATTTATAGGGCCTCGAATTCGTCTCAGGACCTTTCTTTCAAGGATGACTATGCGGTTTATAAATTTTTGAGTCAACACCCAAGTTTCATATTCATAGCTCACTATCATTTGTATCATGGTCTTATAGAATTGTATCTTAATTCTTTAATGTACGTCTGTTGGTTTATATATCCAGCTCATAGCAAAGTATGCCTTATTGGCTAGAATGATTCTTCTGGAAAACTCTGAATTTTCAGTGTTCTAAATAGATAATACTTTTTTGAGTTGTCAACTGTCAGGTAGGGTCGTGTTTCTCCCCGATCGACTTTGTACTAGGATTTTTGGTTTTTTTCATTTGTTGACAGACCTATTTGTTTAGCATATGATTTAAGTTAAGTATACGTATTCTTACCTGTTGCTGTGGTTCTGCTCATGTTATTTATGTCATAAAAGAAATAATTTTTGATATTAGAAGCATTACGTAAACCTAAAAATACAGAAAAAATTACCATACCGATGAAATATAAATTAGAATAGGCCATAAATATAAATAGTTTAGTATAAGAATCTTCACAAGGATTGTGGCTTGGCTTAAAAAAATCTAAAATAGGTAAGAGTAACTATGTATATTGCCTTCTGTATATATCTATCATACCCATCTGAAACTGTAAGTTCAAGTTCTCTAGGACTCCATGCAGGAGTTACTGGATAGAATATAAAATTAGGTTAAGCATAAATAGGATAGAAGGATGATTGATTTGCGAACGGTTTATCGCCCAGTACGACAGTATTTCGTGAAGCACAATTTGACGGTATGGCACGTTTACCACACCGTGGAAGTGATAGTGTGGGATGCTTTTGTTTATGGTAGCAGATAACCACTTATTTTCATCAGAGTCAATATGACAGCATGATCTTATATTCAGGAAGTAGTGGAGCCTCATCTTATTCCTTACCCAGACACCATCTAAAACCCAATTTTTCAACAATATAATACCAGACCGCATGTTGCCAGAGAATTGATAGAGTTTACGTATCACCATTTGTAACATTTTATATTGAAGTCGCCTATATGTGATATATTGAGGTCTCCTCATATATGTTTGAGAGATCTAAGAATGTTTTAATGTAATTTTGTTCCTATCGTACGTGTTGGAACTTGGAACCCAAATGTTTTCAATTCTTTCTTGGCTTCGAAAAGTGATATGAATCATTTTAGAGTTGTTTATTTTAAAGATGTGTACTTTCTCAGCATTTTCTTTTAATGTTTGATTCAAAGTCGCCTTATAATTTTCGTACGTCGTAGAAATGGAATCTTCTGCGTTTTAACTCCTGTCAAGTGTTTGTGTATTTTCAACTTATATGAACGAATTTTTAAATTCGTCATTCATGCTTGGGTCGCTGTAGGTGCAAGTGTAGATCAAATTCCCACTTGGTTCGCCGTGTGGATCACAAGTATGGATCCGCAAATTCACCGTCGAATTTGTGTTTTCCTGTTTTTGGCCCCTTTGTGTAGAAGTATGTAGCAGTGAAGCCTTAAGTAGTTAGTGTATCCTAATAGTTGGGGGATTTGTGCAGTACACTGATGAAATTTTGAAGCAGTATATAGGATGTCCCACCAGTTTTGTTGACATTTTCCTGTTTGATCCAACTCCATCTACGTCAGATCTTCGTTCCAGATTATGGAAATGGTTTCCTGTTGTTCCAGTAAGTTCTTGTTTGATTTTCAGAAGTTTGAGTGCAAAATTACTAGTGAAAAATCAAGGTAACATTTAATGTTTTAAATTTTAAAGTAAAGACAGACATTTTTTTGCTAAAGTAATAATTGCTTTCATTGTTTAAAAGGATAATTTTTTTTTATTTGTAAAAATTTTTATATTTACCACAGTTTATACGTCAGTATCATTAGTAAGTTTTTGTAGCATCTCCTGAATTTGTAAATGAGTAGAACGCATGTAGGTTTTTTGTATTTTGCGACTATTGTGGTAATATTTTGTATTTTTTTTGAGCATTCTTGTGTTCTCTATGTTTTGAAACTGTTTGTGGTAAGACACAATAAATTTTAAATTTTGTTTATGTCCTTTTAACTAACCCTTTTTGAGTTTTATTTGAAAAAGATATGTTTTTTATGTTTAATAATTACATCTCCACTTACAACTAGCTGTTGTGATGGTTATAATTAGGCACCTCAAAGTGGCGCTCTATATAAATTACTAGAGGTGTTTCCTGTTTCTTTTTATTTTGTCCCAAGAGATTTATGACTCTTTTCATTTTTTTGTAGTTGCCCCAATCCAACCCCCTTGTCTTTTACTTATCCACGACCCCAGCTCTCCTACCAAAACCTGAGTGCCGTTCGCATATGTTTCGATTATTTTGCTTGCCCTTCTCCACCCCCAGTAGTTTCTTCCCCCAATTTTATACCCCTAATAGTAATAAACCTATGGTAGGCAAAATATTATCGTTACACATTAAATCAACTATTTACCTTGGCCACAATGATCGCCCAATCTGTCTCCAAATGAACATGTCTGAGACATAATATAATAACAGCCTCTTGAATTTGTAACACCCTCCAAAGAATTTAGCAGCCCATACTCATGAATTTGCATAAGCCTGGTATGAGATACCCCAAAAGAATATCGACAACCTTATCAGAATGATGTTCTTAGTATATATTTTTGAACGGGTTGCAGATTAATTCCATTGACACTAACATTATATTTTGATGGTCTACTAAGTGTAGACTAAAACCTAACGTTTCTGTTTTTACGCTATTATTGTCCTTTATTTTCTGTTACGATAACCGTATCATCTGCATATCTTATGTGATTTAGGATTATAAATTCAATTCATTGTTAACCAAAAGGAGAAATCAAACGATTTCTACCTAGCGAAACCATTATGCATTATGTCATTGTTAACCCTTTATCGGTACATGCAACCATACGGTAACATTGTATATTATCATTCTTATCGGGCACCACTTTAAAATGGCTTTAAAAATGGGTTATTTATATAAGCAGTACATAAATGTTAAATATCTGAAACTTTATCCTTGAAGAAATTGTAGAATGTAACCATATGGTAACAAGGTCTACAAACTAAACTTACAAAATTACTATACTTTTTATTTTTACAACTATATATTGACAAGAAAACAAAGCAGCTTACAATTTTTTGTTTTAATGAAAGGCTTTGAAACAGTTTTTCTTCTCAGTGAGACAAAGGCTTGTATTTCACACATTAGACAACACTTCCCTTGATATAATACCTACATCTTGATGCAATTCCTACATACAAAAATACTGTGGTATACTGTATCCAGAAATTTAGTGTCTCATTAAAAAAGTTATTTTAATAACAGCTATAAAACTGAATAATCCCTTGTAAATACTCTATTGTTGTATAATTATCACAGCTATCCAAGCTGACAGGACCGGCCTATAGCCAAGTCAACTGAAGGTTAGTACATATAATCAGATCAAATATTATCATTCAAGCGTAATGTCAAAAAACTCTTTTTATAAAAACAAATGTCCCATAATTATTGTATTCTCTTATTAATCATTATTTTAAGTATCAACGAAATAAAAGCGCACAAACTTATGAAGATCTCAATTTAGTCAAATTGACTAGACCGGCCGTGAAAATTAATAAATTTTGGGAAAACGGGTAATATCTTAATCAGCACATTAGAACTGACAAACCCGTATGTACAGTTATAATAAGTAAACGTTTAACTTAATTGACCTATTAACTAATTACATGGAATTTATATAACTTTCTTCCTGTTATTTATCGTTAAATTGTTTTTTAATTTGAAGAGAGTTGTACGATGACAAACTAACACTTAAAAGTCTGCTTTCGACGAAATTGGATGTAAAGTCGTTTGAGTGTTCAGTTTGTGCAAAAAATTAGTTGATTATTGTTATAAAAGTGTTTATTTTTTTTTTAGAGTGTGTACACTTGCCGGTGAATCCACGTAGTCAAATTTACCGTTATTGAATGAAACAATGTGGCGTCCCTGGAGTCCAGAGGATAATAGGGCAATTTTACCAGTTAATAAACCGGAAGCAAATCGACAAGGAGGTGATCTCATTCAAGTATTAGAACCTAAACACCGCCAACGAATACATTTATCTACTGATGTAAAACAAATTATTACTAATGTTTTTCAAACTCTTGTCGAAAAAAAAACATGAACAGTAATGAAGCCTTACATGAAACGGCAACTTGGACAAAAAAACCATTATCCACAGTCAGAAAAATTGTAAGTAATCCTATTATACCAAGATTAATAGACGGGGTAACATTATTTCTCGGAAGCTCGATCGTGCAGATGAAGACCTTATTCGTCGTAAAGTGTATGCCTTGTATGAAGAACAAATTGTACCCACACTAGATATATTAGTTGACAGGCTTCACGTCGACAACACTGAAATTAAGTGCGGTAGAACAACTGTTTGGAAGTGTTTGCAACGTATAGGGTTTAAATACAAAAAAGTACAAAAGTAGGTACTTATGGGATCCAATCGTTTACGGATATGGCGAATAGAATATTTAAACAACATTAAACAGTATCGTCGAGAGAATCGACCTATTATTTATTTAGATGAAACGTGGTTTGATACTCACAATACGAAATCTAAAGGTTGGGTAGATAATAGTCAATCTTGTTCAACAAAAGCCCCTTCTAATAGAGGAAAAAAATAACAATATTCCATGTTGGATCAGTCGATGGATGGGTTCCACATGCCTTATCTCTATCAGTTAAAAACATCAGTGATCCATGTCTCGATTACCATGACAACACAACTTCAGATATATTTAAAGACTGGTACAAAAATAAGTTAATACCCAACATACCCCCTAATAGTGTTGTAGTTATGGACAATGCAACATATCATAGCAGGCAATT
Organism: Diabrotica undecimpunctata; assembly: GCF_040954645.1. Classification (NCBI taxonomy): domain Eukaryota; kingdom Metazoa; phylum Arthropoda; class Insecta; order Coleoptera; family Chrysomelidae; genus Diabrotica; species Diabrotica undecimpunctata. The sequence continues at coordinate 116,652,651 of NC_092807.1, read as the reverse complement.
AAATAAAATTCCCAGTTCAAGCGATACGAAAATAACAATACAAAATAACTTGTATGACAAAGATATTTATTTTTACATAGATAATATTAAGAAGGATTTAGGACATTGGATATTGGACATTTTAAAAAGATTCGCATTGAAAAAAGAATACTTTTGTGATAATTATGCCGAAAATATGGGTCATACGATTTTAAGACTTCCACCATATTACTGTGTATTTAACCCAATCGAACATATGTGGCATCAACTTAAGTCAAGAGTTCAAAGAAATAATATTTCGCCACATTTAAATGCATCTGTCCTGCATTTAATTGAAAAGAAAGTACTCAAAATTGATGCGAATAGTTGAAAAAATGCAGTCTCACATATCATGAAAGACAAAATATTATCATAAATTTAAAAGACGACAGTGATAGTGACACAGATTTACCATAATATCTATGTGATGTAATATTTATACTCGTTTTGTGTGTGTGTGTGTGTGTGTGTGTGTGTGTGTGTGTGTGTGTTTTGTGTTTTATTGGCACTGGTTTTCACAACCAACTAGCCAGTCAATTTCATAATGATTTTTTTAGACTATAACTTATCACTAACTCAGGGGAGTAATGTGTGGTGTCTGTGTTAAGGAAATGTCTTGTTACTTTAGTAAAGTCGACGTCATTGTCTTTACAAAGAGATGCTAATTGTATCCGAACGTCTGCGGTCCCTCAGGCGAGTACCGATTTACTCGTTTTAAAAGGTTCATGTTTATTCATGTTGACTTGTTATGTTTAACTTTTCCGCTTTATGTCTATAAAAGTTGGCAAAAGATGATAAATTTCTTTATTAATAATTTCACGAAAAAAAAATTATTCTTCACTAAAGGTTGTGCATCACATAAAATTTTTAATCAATAATCTTATAAAATATTAAGCGGTAGATAGGAAAAATCATAATTATTAATTAATTCTGAAGAAGAGGTGATTTTAAATTTAGATATAAAAGAAAATGTTATTTAAAAATGTTTGTAGGTATTAAAAATTATGTCCAAGTTTAGATTCATGGCCTTCTAATAATTAAATAATACATTTAAAGTAAAAAGTAAATAAAAAAATACTTTTGCATTTGTTGATTTTGTATATTGAATAAGTTATCAGTTTATGTATTTTTTCCCTTAATTATTTAGATATTTATTTAAATTAAATATGTAATGTAAATGCCAAATAAAATATAAAATTCGTTAAGCAGGCTCTTTTTACTATTTACCTGAAGAAGCAAATCTCTTTATGGCGTCGACTTTATCAGCGGGATACTTTTAAATTCTGCATAAGTCAGTTCTTATAATTGTGAATGAAGTTTATGTATTGGCCAATGAGCATAGGAAATCAATCTGGCTAAATCATTTGCCGTTTAACTATTGGACATATTTTTGGAAAATCACCCTGGCACAAACTTGGTCTTTCTCTTCTAAAACCTTTTCCAACACGATAGAATGCATCTACTGGTTTATTCCGTGCAATGTACGTCCTAACAATACAACTTTATTGTCAACCCATTTGATGACGATAATGCCTTTGTATTTATCCACCTTGTAACCATACTTTCCTTTTCCTGCTTTTTTAAAGACTTTATCTGTTTCTAATGAACATCCACCAACTATGTTACTTCATAATGTTCCCAAGCTATAAATATCCATTTTTTGTTAAATATATAAAAAGTAGTAAGCCTGCAAAATAATTGTCGAAAAAAACTGTTGACTTACTAGGAATGTGTATTGATTTTGATAAAGCTATAACAATAGCTGCACCCACACCTAGTTATATCGCCTACATTCCTAGTTTATTAGGTGTGCCGTTTAATTCTTCTTTCATGGTGCTTGAACCTTGGTATGGAATAAAATCCACAATATAACCAGACACTCCTGATGGCACAAAAAATTTGTAACCCCATTTGTGCGGCTTGCTTTTGAAATTCTGACATAAATTTCCAACTCGTGTTCCTTTGTACGCTACCATAGTTTTATCAATGGAGTATTTATTTTCAGTGTGAAACTTTTAAAATATTCTCTAACTTTTTCTTAAAGTGAAAGTATTTTGAAAAACCTATACGTTGTAGTTTGTGTTATATGTTCATTATTATCGGAAAGAAAAAATCTTCTCAGAAGTTTAAAACGTTTAGTCGACATCGGCTAACAACTTGTTCGATATGTGTTTCACTGGCCCAATAATCTTTATAAGTAGGAAGATCTATTATACCCCTCATCAACAAAATTAACAAAAAATCTGTCATCTCATAAGGTTTGGTACCAATGCTTTTTAACAACCTGTTATTTAAGTACAAATTTGTCTTCTTAATTATGTAGTTTAAAAAATCTAGTGAGAACAGTTTGGTTAAATACTCCAATGGAGGAAGTAGTTGCTCATTTATTTTAGGAGCACACTTAATGTTTTTTCATTTTGAGGGAAGCTGCTTTTCATTCAGTTAAATATTATTCCTGACTTTTTCCTTTTGAATCATCATTTAAAATTATTCAAATGGTTTTATTTAAAATAAAAATAATATAAAGTTTGTCATTATGGCCAATAAATGTTCTACCTCGACAATTTTTTTTTCGAAGACTTTCGACAATATATTTTCTTCATCCTATGTATTGAAGCTATCAGAAACTTGAGAAGGAGGTGGTATTTTAACCTTCAATTTTGCATAGAAACTACATGAAGGAATCTTATTCAATTCATCCATAATAGCAAAACGCTGAAAACGACAAACTTTTATTGATAATTGTTACCATATGGTTACCAATGTTTTTGGAGTTATATTATCAATTATCACTTTATATATAATATATCATGTAACATAAATCATCAAATATAGATTCAAGAAACCATCGTTGAATTCGTTTTTTATAGAAATATATTTTTACTTACCAAAAAAACTCTTATTAGTAGGCACGTACACAGCTAACCTAACAACTGACGGAAGAACGGTGAAATCTACAAACAAGTGAAAAAATGGCGGGCAACATTAACCGTTGGTGGACGTTCTTTTACCGCAAATGACCGATACCATATTATGTCTACACTGAACAGCAAGCCTTGTAAAGCATAATTTGAGTAAAATATACATTTGAATTTAACGTAACCGTATGGTTGCATTATCCAGTAAATGTTGAAATATTTTTGAATGTGCCCGGTAAAAGGTTAATTCGAATGCCGCCTCTATGATTTCAATACGTGTTACAAAAATGATAGCAATATCACGTCCGTTAAACTCCACCTGTTTGAGATTTTCTGTTAATTTTTGACGTTTTTTTTATATAATAAAATTGAGTTACCTTTTTCTTAGAATACATGCATATTTCAACTTTTTTCCAAACCATTTGTCCGAATTATCTAGTCTTAAGTATTTATCCTCTGTTTCTCTTTCTTTTAAAAATTATTGATCAAAGTCAAATTTGATTTTTCAAAATGTATCATTCTTTGTTACTGGTATTTCTAAATACATTTTTTATTGTTCTAGACATATATGTACCACAAATAAAATAAATACTACAATTGAACGTAAACTTACAAATTTTATCATCAGATTACAAATCTCTATCTTCCTATGATGGCTGTTATGCAACACAGATTTTAATGTAACCACTGAATAGCTTCTAACCAGAAAGTAAACGAGTATCGTGAAATGAATAGTATGTGTTATGAGGGCATCGTTGTTAAAGCGGTTAGCAGAGATATTGCGGGATAATATTAACGTCGTTGTTTACGTGTTGGAACACTCAACATTTGTGTATTAGGTTTCCAATCTATTATTAATGCATATGTTGTATACAGTGGACGTGTAACTTCTTCCTACCCCTATTTTCTGAAGAATAAAACTCAAATTAATAATCTTCCTTTTAAAGCACAAGAGGTGAGCTTACAATAAAAATTTTTAAATTGAATATTATGACCCATAATATCTTTTTCTAAAACTATTTTGAAATTTACTGTAATGACATTAGCTAAGTTAGTTATAACATTCTAATTAATAAAATATTTTTTTTATATCTGTACTTCAGGAAGAAGTAAAGAGAAAAATTAAGCCTACAGAAAAATGCTTACCCAACGACCTAGAATAACTGTAGAGAATTACCAGACAAAGAAACGAGAAGAAAAGAGGATATACGTATATCTATACATATTTATATATATATATATATATATATATACATATATATATATATATATATATATATATATATATATATATATATATATATATATATATATATATATATATTTATATATATATATTCAGGGATTCTACAGTATTCACTGCCTTCTCTCGCTCAACCGTTTCCATCTCTCTCTGTTGTCCCATTCTTCATCGGTTAGGCCTCTCTTACTCATGGTGTCGTCTACTTCGTTCCTCTAGGATTTTCGGGGTCGTCCTCTTTTCCTTCTTCCTATGGGGCTCCATTTAATTATTCTCTTTATCCATCTGCTGTCGATAGTTCTTCTTACATGTCCATACCACTTTAGTCTTTTTTGTTCTATATATTTATGTTAGTATGTCTGTTTCTATTGATATTCTTTGCTTCATTTCGTCATTACTTTCCCTATCCATTCTTGTTACTCTGTAGCATCTTTGCAGGCATTCCATCTCTGTTGCTACTATCTTACTGCTGTTTTTCTTGTTTATGATCCAATTTCAGCCCCATAATTATGTCATAATATTTCTCACTAATGTTTTATAAATCTGTGTTTTTGTCTTTATATTTAGGTGTCTATCCCACTAGACTGAGTTAAGTTGTCGGATTGCTCTTCTCGTTTGTCCTAATCTTTGTGTAATTTCCTCCTCTGTTATTGCCCTTTTCGAGATTATAAACCCCAAGTATTTGAATTTATCCTTTCCTTTAATTGTTACGTTGTCATCAATCTATAGATCTTTTATGTCTTCCTCACTTGTCGATAGGTACTCTGTTTTCGTGAGGTTAATATTTAGGCCAGCCTTGGTATATTCTTCTCTATTGTAGCCTCTAAAAGAGGATACATAAACAAAAAAACGAAGCCACTTAAATAAGGAACTTAAATATATAGAAAACCTTTATTATCATCATCATCCAGCCTTCATTTATCACGTCCACTTCTGGACATAGGCATCCCTTAAACTTCTCCATTCTATACGATTTTGTGCACTTTGTTGCCAATTTTTGGCCTCCAATTTGTAATTTTGCTCGTTCATCGTGAGTCATGCATTTTCGCTAAATCGTCTGCCCAGTTCTATTTTAGTTCCGCTGTGCGTTCCACAACAACAGCAATACTCGTCCTTCTTTGCAGATCTTCATTTCTTATTCGGTCCCGCAACGTAACTTCCAGCAGACTGTTCCATTCGTCTCTGTGATACTCTCAATTTGGAAGCCGTAGACTGGGTTAGGGTAATAGTTTTCACCCCATAGGTCATGACCGGTAATACGCATTGGTCAAATACTTTTCTTTTGAGGCTAATTGGAATATTGGCACCAAGTGTGTCTCGCAGTTTTCCAAAGGCTGACCACGATAAATTAATTCGTCTTTAGATTTTGCATTTGGTTTCGTGCCTCGACGTGGCACTATTTTTACCATTTCTTACGATTCTCATGAGACCGATACAATATATGCCGTTCATTGACAGGCCATCATAAAGTTTTAATTACTAGAGCCTAACCTTTAACACTAGAAGCGCGACCGTTCCAATTTTGACTTATTTCGAAATTCATCTCTGTGCAGTAAATATTTTATACTTGCTGTAGCCTTAAATTTTTATGACATTTTGTGAATTATCTGGTACATTACATACACAAAACTATATATCTACTATGATAACTAATTTTTTGATTATTTACGAAAATACCTTAAAGCGCGGATGGATGATTCTTGACCCAGCTATCTATATTAGTATAAATTATTTGCAATTGATACATACTAATTTATATTGGAATTTAGGGGTTTACTACTTATAACTAATGGCAATAGAATGAGAATGTCGAAATACATAATAGCGTCTGAATGGAGGGGATACCATACTTACGTTCGCCAGATCGTCCATTGCATCTCGATCTCGCGTCGTTGCCTTTCCGTTCAGTCGAGTTTAAAATAGTGAAGTGGTAGTACGTCTTTTTTTACTTTTATTGACTACATATAAAGTGTCGACATCAAGAATAATCGGCATTTGACTCATCAACAACTTGTTGATGCAATGAATGAGATTTTAGATGGCGAAGTATTATACACTTCATCTGAAGAAGAGTGGTAACAACCAGCCCAAGTTGATTCTACGTCCGATGACAACACGGAACCGATTGTACCTCAGTCTGAGAGTAACCTTGTTGAAGGTATGTTATATGTTCTTAGGTGATAAGATGATGATACTATTTCGTACTTATATGTATTTTGTCGTTCTGATGTAGAATGTATTTTTTTTTCAGTGAATAACGACAGCCTATCCGCAGAAAGCAGAGAACGTGGTTGACGAAGCAGACGTGGAAGTAGAAGTGGCCGTAGTCAATCACCGGTCAGAGCAGAAGGATGTAATTATGATGTTTTTTCTCAAATTCTTTGTTGGCTCAGAAATTATAGCTCCTGATGGTACACTTTGGAAGATCGAAGCATTGTATAATACATCTGCTGGTAAAAGAGCACATCAAAACGTGTTCAAAGATATTTCCTGCTCTACACCATATGTCAAACGTCATGTCGATGAAACGTGTAATAGTGCTTTGCGACTCCTTATTGACTATACAATTTTAAAACATCACCGACTGTACTATTCAAGAAGCACGCCAAGTTCATTCAAACACTTAGTATATAACAATAGAAGAGTTAGATGCATTTATAGCTATAATATATGTACGAGGAACCATGGGTGATAAAGGTAAAGATTTGGTTTCGCTGTGGTCCTAGAAGTGGGGCAATGTCTTTGTAAAAGCGGTAATGTCACGTGACAAATTTCGACAAAGATTCGATGTCAGTTCTACACGGTCGCAATGACTGAAAGACGACAAGTTTGCATTAGTGTCGGAAATTTGGTACAATTTTATTGCAAATTCACAGAGCAGCTACGTTCCAGGACCATACATCACTGTCGACGAGCAACTGTTTCAAAACTTCTGGATGGTCGTGGACAAAGACACAAACTACATTGTCAACGCCTTTCCGTATTTAGGGAAAGACGAAGTGAGACCAAATAACTAGCGCCACGGTGGTTATGTGGTAAAAACGTTGATGCAACCATATTTAAAAAAGGAAAAAATGTTACGTTTGACAATTTCTACACGTCACTATCACTGGCTGAATTTTTTAAAGCGAATAGTAGTTTTCTCCTTGGTACTATGAATAAAGCTCGACGTGTAATCTCGGCTTATGTAAAGTACGCGAAAGAAAATTTATACAGTACAAATACTTCTAAAGACAGGTGGTATCTCATTAACCGTTTATGAGGCCAAAAGCAACAAAAATGTGGTCATGTTTAGTACAATGCACTCGAATATACAAATTGCATTCACTGAGAAAAAGAAACCTGATACTATTAATTTTATAATGAGACAAAATATGGTGTTGACGTAGTGGACCAAATTGCACGCAAGTATTCAGTGAAAGCATCGTCTAGGCGTTGGCCACTTCACACATTTTACAATTTACTGGACTTAACTGGAATAAATGCCTGGATCTTATATAAATCATTAAATAAATCGCAAATAAGTCGCAGAAATTATATTCCAAAGCTAGGAGAAGAACTCTCAGAAAAATACGCAGGGACTAGAGCTGCTGTCAAGCGAACTGCCATCCCAGATGAAATCGATGAAGATCAAAAAAAGCGAACACGTTGTGAAATCAAATCAAGTCATTTGTAAAATACCACGAGTGTAAAAAAACAGTCTGTAAAAAATGCACTTCCACACAATATTTTGTATGTTCATTATGTAGGTAAGAGCATTATCTAGTAATGTTTTATATTAGATATTCACTTTGTGTATTACTATTATTAATTATCAAATAAATATATGATATTTTGTTTTAAGTTTACTTTTACATTTTCGACTTAGATCATACAGGTTAAAAATGACCCATTCGCGCTTATAGGACTGACAGAAATGTCAGCGCTTCCAGTGTTAAAACCTATAGCATGAAATTTTAGTTTTAAATTTTAAACGATCAAAAACATTTACTTTTTTTTTATTACACTAGTACGCTTTTTAAAAAAACCAAACTTCTGCTATAAACTGCATCCAAAACCGTCTTCTTCGATGTATGTCCCGTGACGTGCGATTGTTTGTAATGTAAAACATTAAATCTTGCGTTTTTTATTCATATTTCAAATGCCTCATATTTGTTGCCACAACTCAAAATTATCGATGTTTTATGTCATCAGTTTTAAAGACTGATTATTAAAAATGGAAATTTTACTACGACTGGTCAATGAAAGTGCTTAATTTTATTGATCTCACGAGAATCGTAAAGTGAGTCTGTACATAAGAGTCGTACTGACAAAAACGGCGTCACATTTATTTATTTAACATCTTTATAAAAACTCTTCTATTCTCTTCTCAGAGTTTCTTCTCTGCAAAATACAAAAACTGCATACGAAAACTGCACTCAAAATAGACGGTGGCTTCAAGCGTTATGTCCAATAGAACGGTTTATTCTACACAAAAAGTGCTTATAAATATTTTTTTTTTAAATTATCTCAGTTACATTTTGTATTTGAAACATTTTTTCCACGGCGTATAGATTTGTTGTAAATCGATTTTTTTGCGTTTTTACTCCTCTACCATGGGGGTTTTAGGGGGAAGCCCAGGAGTAAAATTGGTAAACTTGTTTGCATCTTTTTTGGGGTCTTAAAATTAATATTCGTGACAAAATTCAGCTTGGTCGTATAATTTTTAGGGGTCAACTCTCTGTCGACTGGACTAAATATTTAGATTTATTTGTAGTGTATACATTTTCATAACCTAATTATTTTTTTAACTTTTCTGATTTAAAATATATTATTTTTGATATATAAATTTGTTTTTATTTTTATATACAAAACTTATTCTGTTGATATACCTTAGACTTAAAGCTGCTCAAAGCAAATTTTATTTATTTAAGGAAAAAATACAAAACAAAATTTCATATTACATGAATAAACACGAAAAGGTACAGCATAAGACTCAATTCACTTTATTTCTTCTATATTCTCCATTTCAATACCTTCCTGAAAGTTATCACGGATTCATTGAAAACGTACACCTGCAATATGTACGGTATTAATAACGTATATTAATAACGTATTTTCTATAAAATTCTCAAAAATAGTCACAGATGTTTTTAGCATTATTGAAGAGCTTTAGTTATTTATTCATTTATAGGAAGAAGATGTTTATTTTATATTCTATATATAACTATAAAATTCATGTCCTTTTATCCGTAGACCATATCTGTCTCATGCCGTGTTCATTTATTTAAAATGAAAATTTTTTAGTAGTAGGGTAAACCATACAGTTATTGGACACTTCAAAATTTCAACTTTAAAAATTCGTAATTTACATTGTTCTCTGCAGATTGAATTGAAATTTATGCAAAACGTAGTTTAAATAGTTTATTTTCTTTGTTTAAACCTGGTTTAAACAACCAAAAAGAAGATTATATACATGGAAAGCACCTGGCGACAATCAAAACCGCATAATAAGAAACCAGATTGATTATATATTAATTGACAAACGTTATAGAAATGGAATTAGGGGAGTTAAAACATATCCCGGGGCGGACATCGGTTCCGACCACAATCCTGTTGTTCTTAAAATTTCAATTAAACTAAAGAAAATCAAATACAGAGAGAAGATAAAACCTAGCCTCGAAAAACTTAAAGATCCAATAGTACAGGCAGAAATACAGAAAACACTCAATGATACACTCAAAGAAAAGTTCAATGCAGCACCCGCGGAAGCAGAAAAAACAATAGAAAGTATTTGGCACACTTTCAAAACAACAATCACAATTATACAAAGAGAACAACTACAAGACAACATCAGAAAAACAAAGAATACACGGATGACAGAAGAAGTCCTAGAACTGATGGACATAAGGAGATCTTACAAAAAATGAAGAAAAATATAAAAAAACCCAGAAAATCATCCGAAACAAAATCAGGTAAGCCAAAGAAGATTAGATGAGTAGCACCTGTGAGGAACTCGGAGATTTACTAAAAAAGCATGACTACTTTAATGCATACAAAAAGATTAAGAAAGTCACAAATATGAAGAAAAAAAATCACTACAAAAGCTTTAGTAGATGATAACAACCAAATAGTATATAGTCCAGAAAATGTAGAAGATATCTGTGAAAAATGTATCAAAGATCTGTTTGATGACGAGAGAATAAAACCACAAATGAATATAGTACAAGAAATAATACTTTATATATTAACATCAGAAGTTACAAAAACAACCAATACGGCAAAGCCACGAAAGCTTCAGGTCCAGATGAAATATACGTAGAGATGATAAAGCTTATCAATGAAGAAAATCTTCAGACGTTAACACTATTATTTAACAAAATTTATACCACTGGAATCTTCCCAGAAGACTGGCTTAGATCGACATTTATACCTATACCCAAGAAAAATAAAGCAAATAGATGCTCACAGTTCAGATTAATTAGCCCGATAAGCCATTTTCTGAAAATTTTACTCAAAATTGTACATCAACGAATATACAGAGAATGCGAAAGAAACCTGAGCGACAATCAATTTGGATTTCGTATGGGGCTTGGTACAAGGGAGGCATTATTTGGCCTCCAGATATTACTACAAAAATGCCGAGATCAGCGAAAAGACGTGTTTGTTTTATCGACTACGAAAAAGCGTTTGATCGAGTAAAACACACAGAACTCATAGAAACCCTAACAGAACATGGTATAGACCATAACACTGTAGCACTTATTAAAAAACTATATTGGGATCAAATGGCGTCGATCAAAATAGACAATCGTCTGACAGCAGAATTGCCAATAAAAAGAGGAGTTCGTCAGTGCTGTGTACTTTCTCTACTTTTATTTAATATACATTCCGAAAAGATCTTTCAAAATGCCCTCGAAAATATTGAAGTAGGAATAAAAATCAACGGAGAATACGTAAACAACTTAATATCTTGGGACTAAATATAACACAAATAAAACAAAAGTGATGGCTGTTACACGTGCACCAAATGTCGACATTAATATTTGTAACTATAACAAACATATAGAACCAGTATAAAGATTCCAGTATCTTGGTTTCTGGATAACAAACAACCTTGACCACGAGGTCAAAATACGTACTTGTATAGAATATGCTAGGTCCGCATTTCAACGAATGAAAAAATTCCTAATAAACTCAACGTTATCGTTTATTTATTCCATATTGCTATACGAAGTGGAAACATGGACTTATGGAATTACAAGTAGGAGGCGTATAGAAGCCTTTGAGATGTAGGTTTTTCGAAGGATGCTGAAGATCTCTTGGACAGAGCACGTAACCAACAACGAGGTGCTAAGGAGAATGGGTACTGAGAGAGAACTCCTAAATATTGCAAAAAAGAGAAAACCGAGTTATCTAGGACATATTTACAGAGGAGAAAAATACAACTTCCTACGACTTATAATGGAAGGGAAAGTGGAAGGAAGAAGAGGTCCAGGAAGAAGAAAATGCTCCTGGTTGAAGAATGTAAGAGACTGGACAGGCATGGACACACATTCGATACTAAGAACAGCTCAAGATAGCAATTTGCTGTAGTTATAGCCAACCTTCAGTAATGGAGAAGGCATCTTAAGAAGAAGTTAAATCTTTTTTGTCAATATATATTTATTAAAAATAGTTACAAAAATTATAGTTATTGGACAGTTTATTTAGTTACAGGATACTCAAAATTAGTTATTACACAACTGCGTTAACACAATAAAAACTAGAAACAAATGAAAATTACAAGAAAAACCAAAGATTTCTGTGCGGTATTGGGTACCTATATACAGTTGACACAATTAAATTTTATAATTGCTTCTGTGCTTCTTTGTATTGGGTAAAAAGTTTGTCATTGTCTTTATTCTCACAGTCTTGGTTACTGTTGTTAGCATGGGAATCACTATCCCGCAGATTAAAGCAGTTGTGACATATGTATAAATAGATCACCATCGTTCGGTATATGCTGTCTATGCTTAACAGGAATACAACATTCGTGATAATAAAGACTACAGTCATCGCATTTTAAATTATTCGATTGAATATCATTTTTGAACAAATGAAACGTTTGACTTTTTTTGAATTCTTTTTGTTGCTACACTGGTTTTTGGTTAATTTTTCTTCTCTTTTCCGTTTTCTTTCTTGTTTTTGTTTTTCCTTGTCTTGATCTTGATATTGTCCAGATGTAATAGTAAAAGGAAGTCGTTCCGTGTTACGTTTATTTTTCCATTCCGGTACAGCAGGAGAAGTTAAAAAATTACCCAACAATTTGTGTTTAACAATAATTTTACTTGTAGAGGTTAAGTCATAAACATTAGTTTTAGATTGTTGAATATGGATATCATTGGTACTACTACTCTCAGAATTATTTACATTTTCAATACCACTTTGTTTTGATGTTTTTTTTTCAGTATTTTTGAAAAAAATTCCAAATTTTGAACAACTAATTCAAATTATCGTCGCTAGGTAGATTATTCTTTGGATTTCCTTTTAATTTCTCTAAGCTATGAACTTTTTCTGGACCTAAGATATTTACAAAAGTATTATAGTCCATCTTGGGTTTCTTTTGATGATCTGAAATGATTAAATTTTTTACTACTTCTTTACCTAAACATTTTGTGTAGTCAATAGCATCTTCTGCTTTAAATGGAAACAATCTGCAAACCTTGAAACCATTTATTACTGTTTCAGTTTTACAGCTTTTTTTGTAGCTTGCTCCAATATAGAAGCAAATACAACCTTATTTACTATTTCTACTGGATGTTGTTCTTCCCATTCTCTCACTAACTGTCGCCAAGCTTCTTTTAGTGGACTAAAAATAGAAACGTCACATGGTTGTAAAATCCTTGTGGCGTTAGGATAAAGTGCAATTACTTCAATCTGCAGTTCATTACACAATAGACTTAATTGGTAAGTTAAGTGACTTTTGTGCCCATCTACAGAAAGAATAACTGGAAGCTTAATATTATTTTCAATTAGATGGGGGTGAAGAACATTCGAAATATACTGATAGAATGTCTCTGCCGTCATCCAACAATTATCGCTTCTGCCCAAACCTCATTTAGGATTAATGCCTTTAGCAACTTTTTCTGGAACGTTGATAAGAATAAATACCCATAGTCACGCAAATTTTAAAGTTTGCTGAAAACGTAAACACCACAGTGACTTTTTCTTTTGAACAGCTTTTTTCAACATTATTTGAACATTTTTTGAACCTTTCATAGCAAATACTTTTCCAGTAGATGGATATATTTGAAATCCTAACTCATCTCCATTAAAAATTCTTGATGGATCAGTTAGAACTTCTTCTAGATACTTTTTCTTTAACATAGTTTTCAATATTTTTAAATAAATTTTTGATGTCTCGTTCACATACACAAGCGCTAGCTTCCGTCACACCTTCACTTGTCCTTTTCGAAACCTCTGGATGTCGCTTCAAAAATCCCTAAAAAAATGAAACAATAAATACAGATTAATCCATTCATCTCCAGGTCGATTATCTTTAAAGTTATTGGGGCCCGGATTTTCGGTTACAAATTTTTGCACACTGCTTTTTAAATCTTTAGCATTTTTGAGGAAACCTTTTGAAGCGAATTTTATCGTAGAACTAAGAGTAACTTTTAATTGGGAAATAATTCTTTTTTAAAAAGTCAATCAAGTAGTTAGTGATTTAACAGATATATTTATATAGAGTGGCTATTCATTGTTGAGATATTTTTTATCACTATCACTGTACAAGATAGCAGTATTTTCAAGAATTAATTTATTTTCATATATCTGTACCAAAAATAGAAAGAAGCGAAGATTCTATGATTTTATTTTTTGTTTCTAAAATCACTTTTTTTATTGTCGTCTATTAAGAAAAGCTCCCGTACTAAAATATTGAGAGTATTGATGAGCAGCATTTTCCAGTGGATCAGTACCTACATATGGATTTCCGTCCCTTATTTTACGTGAAACCGCAAATAAGATTTTCTCCTCGCTTTTGAATTTGTTCGAAAGGTGCATCTGCAGATTGGGAAAGATATATTGCAAATGGAAGCTATATTTCAACGTCACATATCACATGTCAAAACCTTTTCTGCAATACAAATTGATACTCTGGCATGTGGTTCAATTCTAGTTTTGTGTTATAAGTCGACAATTTTCTCTAGCTAAAATAACAGAAAATAGTTTCAATCGATACTGTGATATACTTTTGTAGAAATGTACTGCTAAGGGTAATTATTCGTATATATTAACCCCTTCGCTTAAAGCATACATTTCCTGAAGTGGGCCACAGTTATTAAGATTCTGAGATAGAATTTGGAAGGATAGAAAAAGTTCTAAGGAAACATCAGTCAATTTTTATTCCAGATCAATATCGTAACATTATCACGTCGACAGTCACAAAAGATAGCATTTGTGTAAATATGGAAAATTTTTTCGACGTCTTTGAAGATCTGCTGACGAACCTCTAATTATGTAAAAAGCAAAAAAATAGTTCAAATGAAACGATTAATTTTCGTGATATTGTAAAATGGAGAAAAATGAACGAATTTGGCTTATATCTCTATAAGACATGCCTTAATGACTACCTACATGCAATTTCAGCAAGTAGATTTAAGAAAAAAAGACAGCACATCGGACCAGAACTAAATATAGACCAAGAAACTGAAAAATAAAACTGGTGGTTGGTTTTGCAAAAACTGGAAAATTTAAGAGACCATATAAAATTTGTTCCCGAAGAGTACAGATGGTTTTATAAAAACGCGATAGAGGAAAATAAAAAAATCCCAAAAAGAAAAGAATAACCTACTAAAACAATTGTTTTTATAAATTGTACATCCTGTATTGTAATTTTTTTTTGAAAATAAATGCCCATTTTTGATACTTAACTCTTTTATCCCCTTAACACTAACATGTTTCAATTATTTTTAGTACGTGGTTTAAGGCAATATGTTGTAAAGTATTTTTTTTTTAATTCAATTTAAAGTGTAAAAAAGAAACTTCAGATACCTGTCTAAAAAAGTGTAGCAATGCAACTTTATAAAATAAATAATTAACTTGGAACAAAAGACACTAAAATGGTCATTACTCAAAAACATCATTTGACATAAATATGACCTTTTATCCACTTATGTCTTCAATTTTTTCTAATTTGTATTTTTATAAATTAATTTCTGTATTATAGTCTACAGTTAATAGCAACACTCTTTTAACTATTTTCTATTTTTTTTTTTACTAAATGCACACTCATCCAAGAGTTTGGTTTTAAGTTTGCTCCAAGTTTTGATGAACGCCAGTACGACAAATTTTAAGAGTAAACTTTTCGCATTAACCGAGCACGAAAAGTAGTTTTAGTATGTTTAGAGTAACAGCCACGATAAAAAGTTTTTAATGTATTATATATACATTTTTCTTATGCGCAAAGTTTATTCTTATTTAAGCAAACGGAATATTTTAAAATAAAAAAGTAGAAGGTTTAATTAGATGTGAAAATAAATGATGCAGTTAAAATACGTTAAGTAGGGACTTATTAGCGCAAACATGTTTTGTGGATTGTACACATTTAAAATGTATAAATTAAGAGATACTAATAAATTAAATCAGAGAACGAAAAGCATCGAATATATTATAGATTTATCAAGCAAGAAAAAAAATGAACATACCATTTTGGAGGAAAATTGGAGCTTGGAACATAAAGACCATATATGGTAAAGAAATAGAACTAGTAGAGAAGATTGAGGCTTCAGAATTACATATACTAGCAGTATTAGACATCAATAAAAAAGGACAAGGAATTATTAAAATGGTAATGAAAATAATTATACCTTAATATATAGCTGAGTATCAGATGATAACAAAATAGCTACAGGAGTAGGTTATATAATACATAATGTAGCATTTTTAAATTCTTTGGTATGTACTGAAATCCCCTCGTATACGTTAAAACATCGAAATATTCTTTCAATTCTTTTTGCGTCGACTATTTGATAATTAACACATTTTTAAAGTTTGTTTATATATCACAGATGCATATTTCCTCGGTATTCTTTGATCGTTAAGCCGCCTAATATTTAGCGTTAAATAAATATTCCCGTTTATATGTTTTGTTTATACCAAGTTGGGCAAATTAATTTTAAAGATAATTACATCATACCCAGTGAGGCCGTTGTCAGAAGCAGTTTGTCGCAATGTTCTTTCGTTTTTCGTCCCTTTTCATGGAAAATATGTAGAGCAGTTTATAGTTACAGTTTAAGTGAGGTTTGGAAGAGAGTTTGTAAAGAACATACGGCTGTATGTTTAGTCGGAAAAAATCGGCAAATTTGTTGAAAAAAAGTGATTTATACTCAATGTAATGTGTCAGTTCTAATAAGAGTAATAACTGTTTTTGTTTTATATCGTCTCTCACCTAGGAGATTTGTATCTAAGAGATTTGCAGCGTTTCCAACAAATTTGAAAGATACACATGTTCCATTGTTGAGTTTTTAAGGAGACTAGTTCCAAAGTTTGCGTCCAATGCCAACTTCAGCTTCAATTTGTTTGTCCTAAGAAGCATAAGAAACATTTTTCGCAGTTTGGAGATGAATTTTTTCGTGTGACAGAGAGTGTAAGTACAATTCCTAACCCAGACATTAATCTGTAATCCAGGTAGCTTTTGTGTTTGATTTTTAAAGGAAAAATAAACATTTTCTAATAAAAATTGCTTTCAAAACGGTTAAAGAAATTGCAATAATTAAAATTATAGATGTTAGGGCGTGGCCCAGCTTGCTGTCATGTTAATTGTTCTCAGTTTTAAGATTTAGTATTGACATATGACAGTTAGCACTATGTTTGACATTTGGTAAATATCTAATCATATTTTAGATTTTGTTTTTGTTTTTTCAAAAAGGTTAACCTCTATGCATAGTTTTACTTAAAAAGATATTGTCTTATTTATAATAATTTATTTCTGCTACAAATTATCGCCCAGTAACAATTGTAAATTCTTGTAGTATCTCTTCTAACTTCTAACTAACTTCTAGAGTTTGTAAACTGATAGGACATAGTAAGTGTTTTTCTTTGTTATTTTGGTATTTATCTTTGTAACTATTTATATAGTATTTTTTTTGTATTACCATTTATATTTGTTTATTTTTATTTTTTTTTATTTATAACTGTTTATTTGTGGTGAGACAACAATAAATGTGTAAATTTTTTCCCTAAACCATTTTGTTAATTGATTCAAAAAAAGTTTCTAACCTCTTTTGTGTTTTTAGGAAGGAAGAGCCTTTTCTTTTATCCAGCAGGGAGATTCTTCAAAGCGGCGTCCATTTTAAATAGCTTGAGAACCTTCTTGTATTGTTTTTTGTTCCAGGAGATTCATGTAAGTACAATTTTGTTTCATTTTTGGTAGTTACCCCATTTCAGTCCCCTTGTCATTTACTTATCGACGACCCAATTCTCCAAATACACGCTGAGTGGCCGTTCGCAACGTTTCGGTTTGTTTTGCTTGCCCTATCTCCACCCCAATAATTTCTGTCTCCAACTTTCAACCCCCTATAGTAACACCCTATGTGGTCGGCAAAATAATCGTTACAATAAAAGACTGGAAAAACAGGACATACTTCTGGAAAGCATGGTCAGAAAGAAAAATATTAATAGAAATGCATAATAATGAGTACATCCGTAATAAAACTATTATAGCGGTATATGGACCAAACAAAGATGATAACGGACAAAGCAAAGATAAATTTTGGAAAAAGTTAACGTTTGCAACAGAAGCAGCAAGAGGAGAAATATAAATTGAAGGGCATTTCACCAATAGGGTAGGAATAAAACAGACGAAATATATACTGAACATATAGGACATTATGAGAAATGACCAGAAATACCAATGGAATGAGATTGCTAGAATTTTGCACTTTAAAAAATATGACAATAATAACTTTATATTTTATAAACACAAGGAAATTCAATAGAAGAGTAAAAAATCAAAATGAAAAATCCATAATTGACTATATACTAGTTAAAAACAATGAGAGAAGAAAAGTAACGGATACAAAAGTACAGAGAACCCAAAATAGGCAGGACCATTGCATGATAGTAACAAAGTTAGGAGAGGAAATAAAGCAGACTAGTAAAATTAAAGAAAAGAAAAAACCAATTATGAAAGAGACAATAAAATTGTATAAGAAAAGAAATAAAGAAATGTCAAAAATATTTAAGCAAAAGTATACGAAAACTTTAGAACAAAAAAAAACAGACCACAATAATGATATTAGCAACTTATGGAACAACTACAAGGACCTGTTACTGGATGCAGCTAAGAAAGTATACGGAACAAGTAAAAAAAAATCGGTTGCCTGTAAAGTCGGTTTTACGGGCGAATATTTTACGTGACAACGTCTTTTTCTCGGTAGAATATTTATTGATATGAATATTATTAAATTGCACAATAGGAACAAGGAATTGAATGAAAATAAGAATTGCACAAATTTTAACTATAGAAATATATTTTGTTTACTAAAACATTGTACATGTAAACTTAAACTTAACTAATTTCTATTTGAGTGATTTTGTTGAGGATAGGACGATGATAGGAGAAATATGAAATGAAAGGAAGTGTTTCTGCTGTAATGTGTCTTGAACGCCAAGAACGCTCGAGAAAGACAGAGACACAAGCACGGAAGCACGCACCGATTCAACGCGCCTAATTCTCTAGTGCTTCGCGCGCAGCGGACCGATCATGTTTGAGTGGGAGAGAGACGCAAGGCATTCGCCGGTCCGGCGGGCCTCTCTATCGTTCGGTGACTCACTGTAACAGACGTGAGCGGGCGTTACACTTTTTCATGAATGACTCCGAGCCACAACCTAATTTAAGACGTTGTCACGTCAAAAGACTTAACAAAGAAACAGACAGCATGGTGGTCTGAAGAAATAAAAATTAAGTAAAATTGGAGAAAAACGCATGGGAACAATATCTAAAAGACAAACCAAATGAGAAGTGCAATGAATAGAAAAATTAAAGAAAAAGGTAAAAATATTGGTCACAGCAGCAAAGAACGACAATTTAGAAAAGTTTGGAGAGAAAATGAAAGGAGATATCAAAAATAACCAAAAGCTATTCTACAGAACCCTGAATATAATAAGAACATAAAAAAAAACATGAAACATACAGAAGTAAAATTAAAACTGGAGAAACACAAGAAATATTTAAAAGATGGAAACAACACTTCGAAGAACTGATAGCAAATAAAAACCAAAACTATATTATTGAAAAACAAAATAATATACTAAAAGATAATACAGAAAACTAAATAAACGAGGAACAACTAAAAGAAGCAATAAAAACTTTGAAGCTTCTGGAGTGGATAGAAAAGCAACATAAATTATAAAAAACTTGGGTATAAATGGAGGACAAATATTATCTATATAACTACCAATAATAAATGAAATAAGGAAAAATGAAGATATACCAGAAAATTAAAAGGTGTCACTAATAGTACCCAAATACAAAAAAGAAAATAGGAGAGAATACAATGAATACAGGCGATTGACGTTACTCTGTATATGTATAAAACTCTTAAAAAAAAATAAACAAGCGATTAAGAATAATAACAGAACATACATTAGACGAAGCACAAAGTGGATTTAGAAATGGTAAGAGTTTACAGGATTCCATATTTACTATAAAACAGATAACATAAAAAGCATTCCTCAATACTGAAAAAGCCTCCGCTAAATTACCCACATGAAAATTATGGAAAATATTAAGAAAAAAAATAATAGGACAGGAAGTAACTAAAAATGACACAAAAAAAATTACAATGAGAACAACAATGTCGTCATTAGTAATAAGACAACATCAGATAAGTTTACAATAAATGAAGGCTTAAGACAGAGAGGAGCCCTTAGCCCAACACTATTTTTATATAATATATCGACCAAATTATTAAGACATCATAACAAGAAATAAATAAGTGAATGAAGGATTTAGAAATCTGCAAAGAGTAAAAATCTCAGAAGAAGTATTTGCCGACGGTTTGGTGCTAATTGCAAAAGCTGAAAAAGAACTTCAGAATAATTTGGACTTATGAAAAGAAACACTCACTGAAAACAAAATAAAGATAAAGATTAACAAAACAAAACTTATGCGGATAGAAGAAACAAAAGAAGAAATTAGTATAGAAAAACACCAAAATATAATAAGTTATAACTTTTACAGTCTTAGGAGTCATAATGGAGGAAACAAGATCTCTAGAATCAGAAATTTGTAGCAGAGTAGAGAAAATGCTACAACTGTATCATACAGTGAACAAAAATTTATATACAGAAAAGAAATTAATAACTATTTACATGGGAATAAGCCACAATTAAAGGTCAAAATACGTTTATTGACGTTTCAATTTCCACTTCGGAAATCGTTCTCAAATACAAACGTTAGTAAATTAAACAATTTTTTTTTCCGAAGTGGAAATTGAAACGTCAATAAACGTATTTTAACCTTTAATTGTGGCCTATTCCCATGTAAATAGTAATTAATTTAAAATGCCACAAGAAAATAGCTTCAGAACAATATACAGAAAAGAAATATCACGAAACACAAGAATAAAAGCTTCCAAAGCAGTTTATAGACCTGTCCTTGCTTTTGGCAGCGAATCACAAGTACTAACCGAACGGCAAAAGAGCAATATATAGAGCTATAGAGATAAAGTTTTTAAGAAGAGTTCATGGACATATAATAGAAAATAGACTGATCGTTGCAATTCCAGCCCGTTTCCCCAGTGCTACAGGGAAAACTGACGGAAAGCAATCCCTGTCTCTCTTTCTAATTTGTCAGGTTGATCGACCTTGCAACCTACATGACCAATAAAAAGGGCACGTGGTCGATAACCCCGACCCATTAGTAAGAGATGCGGGGCTGTATTCTCTTTTGCACTGAGAGCACGCGATAGCAATCAGTCTATCTTGTATTATATGTCTATGGAAGAGTCAAAGACGTTAACAAAATGAATAGAATAAAGAACGAACTCAATATACAATCCACATTGGAGTTTAAAGAAGAGAGACAGCTTAGTTGTTGGGGTCATTCACTCCGGACGAAGGAAATCGTACCAGTGAATAGAGTGTGGGAAGTAAAAATATTGATGAATAAAAAATGTGAAAGATAAGACAGACGTGAGATGAAGTAATTGGGAAAATACTGGAGAGAAGAGGAGTGACATGGACAGACGCAAGAAGGTTAACATGAAACCGCAAATAATAGAAGAAATTTGTTAAGAAGAAAGTAAATTAAACCTTACACCATTATATCATAGAAATGTTCTTTGATTATATACAGGGTGGTCCTTAAGTAATTGTACAAATGAAAACCGTAAATTCTACACTTTAAAATATTACGATTTAAGTCAACTTGCCTTAATAAAATGTTGATATTAAGAAAGATACAGGGTGTTAAAGTGAAAATTTAAAATTCTATTTTTCTCTATAACTTTTACGTTTGTAAATATTTTTGGACAAAAATTTATAATTGGATGTTTTAAAGCAGGATAAATTATAATTTTATACAAACTTTAATGTAACTGATAGAGGGCGCTACATATGCCACATGTGTGGCAAAGATTTGCGCTTAACTTTTTTTCTCTTTAAGTTAGCTCTATTTGTGTTAAAAAATATTAAAGATACATTATTTTTACAACGAAAAGGTATACTTATTAGTAACCTCAAAATTTAACCGTTTTCGAGATATTCGCATTTTATAAGTCAGCTGCATAATAATTCTTAGTTGTAATATTTGTGCGGTAAAGCACTGAATACCTGTAGATAAGCATAATTCACAGATTATTCTTATGAAAACAACTCAAAGATGATAATCTTACATTACAAAATTTTTGTTATGGCTGCTAAATGTCTTATTGAAGAAAATATTCTTCATCTTCTTCTTTAGGTGCCGTGTCCGTATTCAGACGTTGGCCGTCATCATGTTTACAATTTCCCTTTTCTATCGCTTCTTAAGTTTTTATACCTACTGGCGTTGTATTACTTTTTCCCTATTGTAAAATGCTGAAAACCCAAAATATGTGGTTTATGCAAGATGGTACACCACCACATTCTATAGAGAAGGAAGTGAGAACATACTTAAATATAACTGTTCTGAACGTTGGATTGATCGTGGAAGTCATATTCCTTGGCAATGTGGTGAGATATTGATATAATTATTTAATTTATAAAAAATCCCAAAAGAATACTTATTATTCATTACGTAAATTGTTTACCCATTTTTATTAGGACAATTAGAAACTAAAGCACAGGTATACCAACCTAACCTTAAAGACTCAGCATTTCTACAAAAACATCATCGTTGGCCTAATAACCGATATTGTTATAAATATAGTAAACACACAGGTAATTTAGTTCAGCATAATATTAGTTCGTTAGTTAATCATAATAGAGCATTTGTTCAAGATGTAATTATAGTTACTCGTAAGCTGTAACGTAATCATATAAATAAGTAATGTCATCGATAGGTTATTCCGTGTTTATATAAGTAACCAATGAATCAGATACATCACAGTTTATTACATTATTTAACCTGTGCGACAAATAAGTTGTAGTTCCATAATATACCATAAGGTTTGGATATGTATCCAAAAGAATATATTCATCCATTATACATTATAGCCACCACGTAGCCCAGAATTTAATCCGCTTGATTTTGGTGTATGGGGCGTATTAAAACAACGTGTCTATAAGAATCCCATAAACATTCGCAACCAACTATGGGAAGAAATAAAAACTGCAGCAGTTTATTTAGAACCAATTGAATGATGCTATTTAATATGAGACGATCTTTTATGTAATATATTGACAAATGAATTAAAGAAAATGGTGGACATATCGAAAACTTACTTTGACAAAAAGTTATGTTATTTAGTTTAACTATTTCTTAATTTGGTTTGTAAACAAAATGTTTTGATTATGACTTTAATTTAACATAAAACGTAAAATGTTTGACGTAAAATCCTATTATTCTGTTTTTGTCAAATCCTTTTATTAATTATCCTGCTGATATATTTATTTTATTTAATATTTCGTTAACTATTAACTTTAGTTAAAGGTATTTTATACCAAAATTTAGATGTATTAATGTTTTTGTCTATTTTTCCTTCGTTGCCTGGAGTAATTGCCTTAAATCAGAATTATGTAGCTGATTTGTAAAATACGATTATCACGAAAACTGTTAAGTTTTGAAGTTATTAAGAAGTATACCTTTTTTTTTGTTAAAATAATGTATATTTAATATTTTTTATCACAAATACAGGTAACTCAAAGAGCAAAAAAGTTAAGTGCAAATTTGTGCCACATATATGGCTTATGTGGCGCCCTCTATCAGCTACATCAAAGTGTGCATCAAGTTATAATTTCTCATATTTAAAAGTACCCAGTTGTAAATTTTTATTCATAAATCTTTACAAACATAAAAGTTATAGCGAAAAATAAAGTTTTAAATTTTAACTTTAACACCCTGTATCTTTCTTAATATCAACATTTTTTTAAAGAAAGTTGACTTTAACCGTAATATTTTAAAGTGTAGAATTTACGGTTTTTGTTTTTTACAATTACTTAAGGACCACCCTGTATATAACCATTTTACACTTAAAATTTATGCGGGAGCTATATTATGTGCTTTCTGTGGTTTTCCGGGTTTGACTCCGCGTTGAATAATTTTGGTTTTGAGAAAAACCATTATATTTACGACGTTTCGGCAACGTCGCACTTACCATTGCCAAGACAGGTAGTAACGCTTCTTGCTGGTGCATGAAGTTAACTGTTTACTTAATAAGGCATTACTACTTAATTTCATCCATGCATTATTTTCCAAAAGATCCTGAGACGAGCAAACCAGAAATGAGTGCAGACTATAATATGATTAAGGGAGGTGTTGATAATATTTTATGCATACAAAATATTATGCAAGGAAAAATAGCAGGAAAACTCAGTCCGGAACGAAGAAAGACTTTATGGTTAAAGAACTTGCGGGATTGGTATGGGATTTATAATACCATGCTATTTAGGTTAGCAGTGAATAAAAGGAAGATAGCTTTCTTGGTAATCAATCAATGTTCTGAAGGGACATGGTACATGAAGCAAAGATGTGAATATCTTGGACAAAAGCTGTGAAAATTATTTTTCTTGTAAAAGAACTCGTATATGGCCAATGCTGGTATTTCTTCAAGTGATAAAATATATTTTACATCTAACTTATAAACAATTTACACCAATGTATTATAGTATATTTCTTAAATCTTTGGCTAAGAGCCTTACCATACCATACATGCATCAGAAATAGTTTAAAACTCTTAATTTACTTAAAGAGCTTTTTAAAGCATTTATAAATCTATTAAAAACCGCACTTAAGCTTACCACAAAAGTTCTAACCAACAAAATCAATAAAGTAACAACTTTATCAAAAGAACAACAAGGATTCAGATCCGGAAGATCCTGCGTAGACGCCGTATTTGTACTAAGACAAATCACAGAAAAGGCCATCGAGTACAATAACCAACATATCTATGTTTTATACACCTGACAAAAGCTTTCCATCGCATCCGCGATAGTCGAAGACGTCTTACACCTACTGTATAAAATAAACATACCAACTAATATTATACAAATCATCGAAAACATCTAGTTCCATAATCCAATACAGGCAAAGATAAATGGAAAACTAACACAGTGTATACCAGTACAAAGCGAAGTCAGATGACTCGTTATGCCCACTTCTCTTTAATATAATGATGGACGAAGTAATACAAGCAGTACGTAAACGTCATGGCTACAAAGAAATCCAAATATTATGTTATGCAGACGACGCCACATCTTCAATACAGCAGTCAAGAAATACAATATGATAATATCAGAAGCAAAAACCATATGTATGAGAACATCTAAATACCCTTTTCGATGTAAAATCGAAATTGGAGGAAAAATAATAAAGCAGGAAGCAAGGGTTAGATATCTGGGAATAGATATAACTGGAAATGTTGAAGAAGAAGTACGACAACAAAGCTTAAAAGCAAGTAAAGCGGCGGGATCTCTTAATAATACAATCTGGAAGAACAAACACCTAAGACAAGATACAAAAACAAGAATCTATAAAGCAGCAATTAGACGTATATTAACATACACGGCAGAGACAAGACCTGACACATCTTAAACGAGACGACTACTAGAAACAACAGAGATAAAAATACTCCGACGAATATCAGGGAAAAGTCTGTTGGATAGAGAGAGAAGCGAAAACATAAGTAAAACATGCAATCTAGAAGACATAAATGGATGGGTGACAAAACGAAAACAAAAGTGGAACGAGCACATTAGTTGAATGGCAGAGGATAGGATAATACGAATAGCACGAGATAAGTCACCAAATGGACAAAGAACTATTGGCAGACCAAGAAAAAGTTGCGACCAATGGTGCTTCAATTTAAACAATTAAGGAGGCTACCATTGAAAAAGAAACAGACTTTAAAGCCTTTATACAAAAAGGAAGAAGAAGAAGAAGAAGAAGAAGAAGAAGCTTTTTGAAGCCAAATGGAAGAAGTTTTATTGTCAGACGGCGCCGTATGCGTATGTATACAGTTATTTTATTATTACTTCTTTTGATAGAAAATTATTTGATTTTATGTTCAGGGCGTCTATCTAGTCCCTCTAATGAATTTTGCAAGAAAAAAAAAATCACTAGAACTAAATATACTAGGACATTGTAAAAGGCACAAATTTAGACAAAAATCTGAATTTTAGCTTCGAACATATAAAGATCTTCAGATTTCTAATTTATGTTTTATTTTTTGTTTTAAAAAAATTAAACTAAAAGACGCATTAAAAAAACATAGTTTTTTTAAATATAGGTATCATGTATGCTAGCACCCAAGTGACTTTTACTTCCAGCGGTAGTAAATTATTGATAGTAGCGGTAGGGTAACATGTTTTAATTATACCGAATAAATAATAAGACGTTCTGATTTTCTAGGTCCACGCACGAGATAGGTCTGGGATATTAGTGACAAAAATAAGCAAATTAAATAAGAATATTTTATTTCTTCTTCTTTGTGTGCCGTGCTTGTATTCAAGCGTTGGCTATCGTCATATTGACAAGCTGATGAAATGATTCTCGGTCGGCAGCTAGATGAAACAGTTCCTCGATCGTTCGACCTGTCCATTGTCTAATGTTACGCAGCCAGGACAGTTGTTTTCTTCCGACCCAAAGTTTTCCTTCGATTTTGCCCTGAATGATTAACCGGAGTAAGCGATATTTAGGTCCTCTCATTATATGACCGAAGTATTGGACCTTTCTGGTCGAAATTTCCTAGTCACTTTCAACCCTGCAGTCAATCCAGCTACCCAGATATCTAAAGTGTTCCACCCTTTCCAGGATTTTGTTATCTAATCTTAGTACTGAGTCTTCGATATTAATTTTTCCGACCACCATCCATTTTGCTTTTTTTTTGCGTTGATTGTTAAGCCCTTTTCAGTGCATTCGTTGTTTACAGCATTCAACAGGGTTTAAAGATCTTCTAGACTCTCTGCCATTATTGCGGTGTCATCGGCGTATCTGATGTTGTTAATAATTTTACCACCGATCTTAACACCTTCGCGGCGATTATTTAACCCTATTTCAAAAACTGGTTCAGTGTAGGCATTAAACAACATCGGTGACATAACACATCCCTGTCTGACATCACGCTTAATAGAAACTTTAGCTGAAACCTCTTGGTCCACCTGAACACAAGCGGTCTGATTTTAGTAAAGATTTTTAAGCAATCTAATGTCATATGTGTCCACACCAACTAAGTCTAAGAATTGAAATAATAATGTATGTGGTACTCTATCAAAGGCTTTTTCGAAATCTATAAAACATACGTAAATATTTTTCCTAAACTCAATGCTCTTTTGTAAGAGTATTCGCATTCGAAAAAGAGCTTCTCGAGTACCCATACCGTTTCGGAAACCAAACTGCTCATCACCATTTATCCCCTCACAAAGTTTATATATGCGACAATGCAATATTTTTCCAAAAATTTTGAGCGTGTGACTCATTAAACTGATAAGTCGATAGTCGCTACAATGTCTGGCATTCTTTTTCTTGGGAATAGTTATAAATATCGATTCTAACCAGTTGTCTGGTAATTTGCCGCTGCTGTATAAGAATATTGTATAGGAAAAAAAATTAGTCTGATAGTCTGATGTTGAAGGTAAGCATTAAGTTGTTTTAAAATAGATAAAAAAGAAATGTATATAACCTGTTTGGTAATAAAATAAAAAACAATACAAAAATAACTGCTTATCCAATTTTATTTATTTATATCGAATTTCCTACATTTTTTTTTTAATTTCAAGATAAATTTTCAAGTGCATTTGGCCTTATTCATTATTTTATAAGAACTCAAAGTTAAAATGCTCCAGATACAAGTATTTAACAAGTAATCTTAATTCCAAAAATTTTAATTAAAAGTTATTAGAAATTATTACAAATGAGTTACTGTTTAACAATACGAAATAATTAAGTTTCCGAACACCAAACCCGAAGTTGAAGTGAAACTCATTATTAAAGTTCATAACAGTAAATGGTAGGAGTCAGACTAGTATAATGACGGAAGTTCGATAAAATTAAGAGTTCAGCTACAATTTTCATTCTCAGAACCAGCCAATGGGAATTTTTCTCGTAAACGTTTAAATGAATGGCCGGTTATTTAGGATTTAATCGACAAAGACCAAAAGATATACTATAAAAACTAACAAACAAATAATAAAACAATACTATTTTAGGAAAATTATAATTACATATGTGTGAATGGACAGAAAATTACAGGAAAAATATAAAAATATTATTTCAAATATTGCAAGTGAAGAAACTATTTCGTTTGGTTAAAATTGACTGTATGTTACGCTGGTTAAGAACTTTTCTTATAGTGTAGAATCACGAGACTTTTATTAGGTCCAACGATTATTCGACTAGATAACCTGACGGATTCAGAGAGAGATTTTTAAAATGAAAAATGTATAATAACGAGATAAATTGTCGAACATTTACTTTACAACTCTGCTTGACAATATTAAAAAACAGACTCTCATTTAGTGACTATTTTTAACTGATAAAACGTCATAGCAACGCCACGTTTTCTACTGGAAAAACTCCTTCCTGAAAATTATGATAGATCCGTCACGAAAGTATCTTGTAATTCTGTTGTTGTTGTTGTTGTAATTCTATTTTTGTTTGACAAACGTCATTGAGGCCTATTCCATTTTGACAGATATAATGAATCCAGACAAAAAATCAAGATTGGGATGCCAGTCAAATAAGGACATCTAAAAATTGGTTTCGGAAAATGTCGCATTGAACACATGAACACGTAGAGATCCAAAAGCTCTATTTAGACCTAATTTTTGGAGTTCCTACGGGTGAGAAATTTTTCGCTTGAAAGATATACTACCATGACGGAACTAGCAAAATTTTTTTAGGATTATGCCTTTAACATGAAAAAAGGCAATGGCGAAGACTATGTAATAAACGCTGTTACTATTTTACCATCCTCTTCTATAATGTTAAGTAATACTTAACTATGCGAGCGGAGGCAAGGCTTACTGGTCCAACTAGTCCGAACTGACGTGATTCCGCCCTCGCGGCTTTACTAGAGGGTAGGGAAAATTGGGATAAGGGGATAAAGGACATTCAGATGCAGGCCCTGTAAAGAGTTAGAGGTTATTGGCTTACGTTAGAAGCCGGAGAAATGTACAAAGAGAAAAGTGTGTTCTCTTCTAGTCTCTACCTGAAACGGGCCGGGAAAGAACAAAAGCCAATTTTCAAACTTACTATATATTAATAAATCGTAAATCTACAACTAATACAACAAGATATACGAGATAGCTAATTAGTGTTTTATCAGATTTTTGCGAAGGGAGACGAGAAGAGACTTTACTAAAGAGTATAAAAGGCGGACAATCTACTATTATTTGTATTTCCCCATTTATTAGTATTTATGTTTAGTTACCTCAGCGTATTTAGGCACTAGCTAAAGAATACGCCTTGTAGTCCGAACTGGAACTCAGGAACAGTCTTAATGAACTCTGGGAGCACTGTACGCTATCACGATTCTAAGAGAGACGAAAACTCTCTAGCACTCACTGCCTAGAGCGCCAAGTACCCACTGGCGCCGGTCGCCCGAGCACTACTGCCTAGGTCGTCGAGCACTCACTCCCCGTTGACCAATTTTCTTCGTTTTTTTGTACCGCGAACGCGTACCCTCAATTACCCGTCACAGTCCGAAGTCAAGCGTCGCGTCTTACCGCTTTCCCCTAGAGTTTTTGCTGATCGTGCCATCTGATCCACGTGTTAAAATGGATCATGCGCGACAAAAATGGATCATGCGCGTGTCGTAAAGAGTCGTCTGTAAAGTCAATGTGGAATACAACAGCAAAAATGGTACAAGAAAAATATTTTACGGAGTACGACATAAAAATCGACCCTTTCACAGTGAACAAATCCCCTTCGTTGGCTCAGTGAAGATGTTCGTTCAGTTGTAATGGAAACACCAAATAATAGTAGCAGAGTTTATTGTAGAGACGTACACTATGGGTGTAGACCCGGGATTACTTTGAGTAGAGACTGATGAAGTTGATCGTTGAAGACTATCAAGTTCGTTGAGTGAATATTGATTGAATGCCTCTCTAGGCAAGAGATCTTAGTTTTATATAAACTTTAATTGGGTCAATATTTTCGCGGACCTCGCGTGACATGTGTATTTAATTTATGTAAATAGTTTAACTTTGTCAGCTCTTTTGACTGATGTCCAAATTATATTATTGATAATTGACCAAATGTGTATGTAACCTAAGTAACTACGTGTGTGTATTTAATAACAAATAGATTCATTCGGTCTACTGGGTGATAAAATTATACTGTCCAATTTCGGATATGAATTCTAAAGATTTGATATTGGACACACAGATATATCTTTTAAATATGCAAGATTGGCCAAAGATACCAAGCGCAGGCAGCTTCAAAGTGTTCAAGAAAAAAGAAAACTCAGTTCAAAAGCATTATTTACCGAAGAACTATTAAAAATCATGCAAAGCTACGACGAGGAACCCTAGATTGAGCACAAAAAAGTTTTTTCACCTTTGCTTATTTTGTAGCATAATACATTTTTTGGTCTAAAAATTTCTAAAGACGCCCCTGTACGATATTGGATGTATGCGTTTATCTGTTTGCAGCGGAAATTAAGATGTTAAATATATTGCGTCTTGGGTTCTACGTTTCCTAAAATCAAGTCGAAAAAGATTGCAAGTCTTGTGTTCATTTTTCTAAGATGCAGTAACGCCAGAAGTAGATCCAAGGTTATTTTCACGATTCGTAAGTCTAACGAATTTGAGTTGGTTCCGTGATATGAACGGGTAAGGAGGACGAAAGGGAAATTCGGGTTAGAGACAGATCGGTAAAAGATCAAGCAAGCAGGTTGAAATGGGTAACTAGAGTGGGCAGACGTTTGAGTGTGTCGGTAAAGAGACCGGCAAAAATTTGTCGAAAATAGTGAAATATACTCTATGTAATATGTCAGTTTAGAAAAGAGTCATCACTATTTCTAATTTTTTAAATACCTAAGGAATTTTTATTGGCTGCAACAATTCCGAAAGATAACCACATGTTGCCGTTGTGTCCAGTTTTATATATTCATGTTTTTTAAGAAGCCCAGCCCAAAGTTTGTGTTTCAAACTTTCAACCTCAAGTTTTTATTTGTCCCAAGAAGCCATCCCAGAGTATCCCTCACAATTTGGAGATGAATTTGTTCGTGTGGCAGGGAGTTTAAATTGTAGTTAATAACCCTCAGAAATTTTGGTGCTTATTTTGTGTGAAATCAGGTAACTTTTTGTGCTTTCCTTTTAAAGTAACGACAGACATATTAAAAAAAATAATAATAATTGCTTTCATAATTTAATAATAGATAATAAAAATAAAAGGCTTTAATAATTTATTTGTATTGTAAATCTTAAGGTGTGGCTATGCTGCCATTTTAATGTTGTCTGTGAAATTAAATGTTGGCATATGACAGCTAAATTGATATTGTTGTGACATTAGTTTGTTTTGTTTGTAAAAAAGGTTGATCTTTATAAATAGTTATATTTAAAAAGATAATTCTTTACTTGTTTTAACTTTTTATTTTGCCACAGTTTATAGCCCAATAACAATTGTAAGTTATGTAGCAATGCGCACTTGTAAACAAATAGGACACATGTAAGCCTTTCTTTGTTATTTCTATATCTAATTTTGTGGCTATTAATATAGTCTTTATGTATTTGTAACTAATTATATCATATATATTTTGCATAATTTTATATTTTGTAACAGTTTGTGCAGAAAATAATAAATGTTTAATTGATCTCTCCAACCATTTTGTTTATTTTAGAAAAGTCTCCTAACTCCTGTTTGTATTCTTTATTTTAGGAAGGAAGAACCTTTCTTTCCTCCAGCAGGAAGTTTTCTCGAAGCGGCATCCCATTTTAAATAGCTAGAGGTATTTCTTGTTGTCTTTATTTGTCCATTTTTCCAGGAGATTTAAGTAAGTACCCTCCTTTTGTTTCATTTGGTCGTTGCCCCAATCCAACCCCATTGTCATTTACTTATCCACGACCCCAGCTTTCCAATTAACCCTTGAGTGCCGTCCGCACAAGTATCGATTTGTTTTGCTTGCTCAATCTGCACTCCCATAATTTCTGCCCAATTTTCTACCCCATATAATCTTACCCTATGGTAGGCAAAATATTCGTTACAATTTGAACTTGCTTAAAAAGGCAATGAGGCAGTAAACTGCAAGATTTACTTTTTTCAGAAGAAATTTGATGTTATGGTAGAATTTACGGGCCGAATTAAATATAACAGCATTTTTTCCAACACAAATAAAGGCGGTTCGAAAAGTTTGGCAAGCAGAAAATGGCTGGTAAAAAATTCATCCAATGAAAATTTATGCTGTTAGATTACTTTTAAAATTAATGGAAAAAGAGGATCCAAAATTTTATCGATTTTATCAGACATACTCTTTCTTACCGTTCACCCCAACTGGAAGAATGGATCTTGGTTCAAAAACTGTGTCAACTTGGAATCAACACCCTATCTAAGTGGACAAAAATATCAGCTGGAAAAATTGGAATAGACACAAAAAACATAAAATAAAAAACATTCTTCATTGGTCTTGAGCTGTGTCAGTCTTGTTCAAGCAAGGTGTTTCTGAACAGGAGTTAATTATATTAACGGGTCACTCAAATGCAAGCTATCTAAAACCATATCTGCAGCAGGATTCCAGTCACCACCAGAAGTTGATTGAAAATCTCAGATTCTACAGGTCAATAATGCAGCTACTATAGCTTATAATAATTATACATTTAATATTGTTAACAAATAAATAAAAATTATGTTTCGTTGATAGGGTGCATTTATTTTATCGTGAAATAATCTTGCTGAATATTATTCAAGAGAAAATTATTTACCGGCAAAATTTTTTTCTGGTTGTATTCAAGTTTGTTGCCTATTAACAATTTTCGCTTATGAAATTTTAACAAAATTACTAGACTGACAACTCGTGATTTAACTGTCAAAATTTAATTTGCGAAAGCTGCCAGGCGACAATCATTCATACCAGGCGATTCATACCATCGAAAATATTACCGGCAACGTTTCGAATTGTAAGCTTTTTTTAATGTCGGCAACTGTGTTCGATTAGGTGAATTTTGAATGCGCTTAGCATTAGCACGCGTTCTTTTGAGAATATCGACTGCCTTGAAATGTGTCTGAGAGAAAGAAGTTTTAAATCTGCAACACTTTTACCGCCTTCGATAAAATCTCTAGTAGTCTGTGCCCTTAAGTAGTGGCTTTTAATTTTCGGAACTGACTGAATATGTTCTCGGATGTCATTTTTTATATTGGAACCTACTTTACGATGTTTACCATGCTTTCCTCTTCTGTCTTCACTTACTGATCCGGCTGAAGTGCGCTTTTTTATGACTGTATCAATTGTTCTATCATTTATATTTAAAGTATTTTTTAAAAATAGTTTACATACTCTGATTTTCTTTTGATTCACTTGGAAATAAAATGCATTATTCAGTCGCCTCTTGTTAGGATTTTGGTACCTGGAGTTTGGTTGTATAGTTTCCATATTTCGATTTATAAATTCTCTTTTTGTGTTAATATCACTCAAACTATAAACTCGTTAAAAATATGCACTCTCTCATCTTGTTCGATTTTCTCTCTACATTTGAATCTGCATTTATCAGTGCATGCAGCCTGTACGTTTCTCGATGGTATAACCTTTTTGGATTTTGAACATGACATATACTTTTTACCCATATTCCGCAACATCTTAGTTTTTAATTTTATCCACTATGTTTCTTTACGAATCCTGTTTCTTGCCTTTTTTTCTTCAACGTTATTATTCAATTATTCCGAAGAATAATTTGGATCTTTAATACTATCATCACTATGACAATCTTCCAGGTCAAAACATCGTGAGTTTAAATCTTCGGTATGGCTAGTTACATTTTGTTGGGTATTTGTAGGGAACGATTCTATATTTTGTTCAACAACATCGGAATCAATAACGTTTTAAAGATTTTCAAATGCTAAACAGCCTTCTTCATTTTCTTTCACATGTTCGCTTTTTACTAAATGTTTTGTCTCGTCAGAATCAGTATTAGTAGCATTTGACACAGGATCTATATCCTTTTTGCTTGAGTAAGAAAATGTTGATGATAACTCTACTTGTTTCTCTTGAAATGGAATTTCTTCCCTGCAGTTATTTTCTATTTCGTTAATTCCATTATTTTGGTCGCTGAATAGGGATTCACTTCCCACAAGATCTTTCGTCATGTCTGAATCACTATTTTTAAGATTTGCTACATTAAAACCTGTATTCTTTATATAAGAAGACCATAATACTCTTCTGGTTTCTTCTTAAAATTAATTTCTTCTAAGCAACCATTTTCTACTTCTTTGATTTGCTTATTTCGATCGCTGCATAGGGCAGCCTGCATTATACGACTTGTTCTTGAACTCATTTAATCTGTAAAAACAAAATACACTGTTGACTAGCAAAGAAAAGTACATATCTGATGTATTATAGTAAAAAGCTGCTTGCTTGTATATTTATAAAATTCCAAAATTAACTGTAAGCATTCATCGAGCTGACCGGGATCTGTTTTTGCCCCAAATCACAAATTTTGGCTGTTACTTTATAAATCTTAATTTTTAATCAGCATTCTTTTATCTATCTGTAGTTTATAATATCTTATTCATAAAAAAATTTGCATACAAGAACCTTTAACGGTTAGATTAAATTTCAACTTCAGTTTATAACCTGGAGTTTCCCGGCCAGCCTTTTATGTCAAATAAAATGCATTCTAATAAAGTTTTAAAATGCGGAAATCCCATAGATTTTATGGATTAGTACCGACTGTGAGTGTACTATCGTTTTACGTAAGGACTTTACATGTTTAAATGGGGAATTCCCCATTGATGTCGCAGGTATTAATTCCTATAAATTGTGGCTACTAAACTATCCTGATTGAAGAAGCACGATGTGTGCTATTTCAATAGAACTATACTATTACATTATTATAATACATAAAATAAATAGATTTTTTAGAACTAACCAAAGAAAATAGTATTATCTAAAAATACCACACTTTTCGGCGGAAGTCAAGTGATAAAACTGAAAGATATTCCGATGATCAGAGTAACAACTCGAAATATTACGGCCTTCCTCGGAAAACGCGAAATAAAAGTGTAAACTCTTTCAAACTAAACAGCAATAACTACAAATATTACACTTTTCGCCGAACGTAAAGTGGAAATATTGGCAAATATTCCGATAATAAGAGTAGCAACACGAAATGTTACACTTTTACCGGGAGAACACGAAACTAAAGTTTACAACAGTTCTAAAATAGACAGTAATAACTACACTTATTACACTTTTGATCGGTAATACAGCGGAGTGCCGCAGTGCATACCACGATAACTGTGTTTTATTACTGTTTTCATCGGAATATGCCGATGAATCTGTTCCGAAGAATAGTGATTCTTTCGCCATCTATGCAATAACTATTGAACTTAAATTATTACGGGTTTCTTCGGAGATAGAGCATTTCATGTACTATCCACTCCTGTAGAAAAGTGAAGATAGAAAAAAATGTGATTTATTACACTTTTCTTCGGAACGTGCGATATGGTTCAAAGACCTGGATTCTAACAAAAAATAATAAAAACATGTTAGGATGTTTAGAAACAAAAGTACTAAGGTGCATTTATGAAGCAGTGAATAATAATGGAGTGTGGGAAGACGATACAACTTCGAACTTTATAGAATATACCAGGAACCTTATATCGTAAAACATATTAAGATAGGACGTCTGTGGTGGATAGAGCATGTAATGAGGATGGAACAAAATGACCCAGCTAGAAAAACGTTTCTTGATAAACCCATTGGTCAGAGAAGAAAAATAAGACCTAGAACAAGGTTCCTTGATAACATCGATGAAGACATCAGAAATATGGGAATACGTGTTTGGCGGAGAAAGACGATGGATAGGGACGACTGGAGAGAAATTCTTGAGGAGGCTAGGACCCACGTAGGGTTGTAAAGCCAGAATGATGGTGATGATGATAATTTTACATAAAAATAATAAAAATAATAAATGGCTTAAATTTGAATAGCAAGGTCAGTAAACAATACCAATTGAAGGATAATTTCTTTTTCAATTAGTTTATAGACATGCTAAACCATTTAATGGAAGACATAAGATTAAATTAGTATCGTCAAAAGCTTTATTGAAAGGAATAGTTTAAAATTACACAAATATAACTTTATTTCCTAAACTAATAATGTCTGTGACACTGTAAAA
Organism: Diabrotica undecimpunctata; assembly: GCF_040954645.1. Lineage (NCBI taxonomy): Eukaryota > Metazoa > Arthropoda > Insecta > Coleoptera > Chrysomelidae > Diabrotica > Diabrotica undecimpunctata. The sequence continues at coordinate 116,616,540 of NC_092807.1, read as the reverse complement.
AGAAACGTACCATAACAAAAAAAAATAAAGTAAATTTGAGGTAGTAATTTTTTTTTTAATTTTAGTTTCAAAAATATTTTTATTTTGTTGGGGATATCAAGATGTGTTATTCTGTATTTCTCTTTAGCCAATAGCGATACAATAAAAAAACAAAATAAATAATTCTTTTAATATTGAAATTATAAAATCAGATTTAAACTTATATAATAAAATATATCCATGTAATTAAAATATAATTAAACATGTTAATAAAAATAATCTATGTTTGGTTACTATAGCCTGCAAGATAGAAGGCGAGTTAGTTACCTGTCAATTTGGTCAACCACCAACAATACAAATCTTCCTCTTCTTGGGGTGCCTGACCGTTCCGAACGTTGGCGATCATTTTGGCTATAATGACTTTGTTGGTTGCTATACAAAATAACTGTGTTGGGGTTTTTCTTTATCATGCTTTCAAGTTAGCAAGCCAGGATATTTTTCTTTGTCCTGGGGCCTTTTTTCCTTCAATTTTACCGTGCCAAATGCTTTGGAGTAGCTTATATTTGCCTTGATTTCTCATTATATGTCAAAAATACTGCAGCTTACGGCCCTTCATAATGTTGACCAAATCCGCGGTTGTGTTTATTCTTCGTAGTACTTTTTCATTGTCCATGGTATCTTTACGATCCTTCTGTATAACCGTAGCTCAAAAGCCTGAAGTTTTGATAGTTTCCTCCTTTAATGTCCACGTTTCTACTCCGCACAGGAGTACTGAGTATACGTAATATTTAAGAAGCCTTATTTTTTTTTCTAAGGTGAGGTCATGGCTCTTTAACACAGAGTTCATAGTCAAAAATGCACTTATTGCCTTTCCGAAGCCACATTTAATCTCTTGGGTATTGTACCATGCCTCGTTGATTATTGTTCCTAAGTTCCTATAGTAGTACTGTGAAACACGTTTAATTCTTATTTGGTTCACATTAAGATTTGCTCCAGTTATGTTTTTCTTCCAGTCCATATTATGATGTTCTTCTTATTTCCGCTATTTTATTCATTTAGTTTTGCAACCCTGCTATGGTAATGGAAAACACTATTGTATTACCTGCATACCGCAGGATATTGAGCTTGGCTCCATTTATTGAGATGCCTTCAACAATATCTTTTTAGAGCCTCTTTAAAAATGTGTTCCGAGTACAGATTAAATATCAGTGGTAAAATTATGCACCCCTGTCTTACTTCTCTTAAGATTTTGACCTGATCTGTATATTCTCCATTTATTCGGAGCACCATTCCAATACAGGTTAGCTATTATTTTTAGGTTTCTTTCGTCAATCCCTGTCCTCTTCAGCACTTGTATCATTTGTTCATGCCTGATTATATCGAAAGCCTTCTTGTAGTCAATCAGGCATGCAAAAACCTCACAGCTGACATTTCTACATTTCTGAAACAATACCTGAATGCTAAATAAAGCTTCCCTCGTACCATCGTTCACCAATCCAAACTGATCGGGCGGAATTATTTCCTTCTTCACAAATTTTTGGTTTTGGTTTGGTTTTTTGGGCAATGGTACAAACTCCGATTTGAGCCACTCTGCTGATATTTTTTCTGTCTTGTATATTTCATTAAACATTTCAGTTATTATTTTTATTTGTTTTGCATCTAATAGCTTAAGCAGTTCTGCAGAAATTTCATCAAGTTCCCTTGCCTTTCCATTTCTTCTGGTAGGATTTCGGGACCTGAATTTTCTTCAATGGTGGATTCTTGTATTATTCAAAGGTCGTGGAAAAGTTTCTACAAGTATTCTTCCTATACTTTTTTTTATCTTTTTTGATTATGGCAAGATTGCCTTCATCGTATGTTATTTTTTCGCTATTGCGTTTTCGGAACTTTCCAGCTATTCACCTTTAGCTGGACATTGAAGTTATCATATCGACTCTGATACTCCTGTATTTATTGACACTGTTCTGTTTTTGTTTCTTTTTGGCTCCTCTTATCTTTTTTTCTAACGATGGTATGTATTATCTACAATACAAAACGAACGTCTATTATTCTATACTAATAAAATAAAATCAACCAAATAAAGGAAACCGATAGTAAAGACGTTGAATGCATTTACTGCTGTTACTTATGGTTACGGTCAACGGAGAGTTGGATACGATGCATAAGTGAAAGAGTTGGGCACACTGCTCTTGTTCTGAAGGAGCCACAAATGAATGTGCGATGTGCGTTGTTGACTAATTATTTTAAGGCTTTTAATTTAGCTAATTGTATGTTTTTTCAGTTTAAATGTTTAATTTTGTTTTGAGAAAAATGTTAATTCATTTTATGTCGCTTTATGCTGAGCATACTCGTAAATATATATATATATATATATATATATATATATATATATATATATATATATATATATATATATATATATATATATATTTTAGACACTTATAATAATTAAAAGTTTGTATTTTAATTACAAAAGTCTTGAAAAAATCATTTCTATAAAATATACTCCACAATGCTTTACCTGGTACCCCACTTTAGCCAGGTGTATGGACCAAAGTGGGGTAAACTTTACTCTGCATGCGTTTTGTTCTGTTAGTTAAACTTGAACTTCTAAAATATTAAATAGTTTTTCAATCAATGATATTATAATGTTGTACATTGGAAAAATACCTTCATAGCAACCTTAATATCGTGATTTTCTAAAATATCAGGCATAGTATCTTAGAGGTACCCCACTATGCCCTCCTACTATGTCAAAACCGTCATATTGTCACAATTCCTTCGCTTCTTTGATTTTTTGTTTGATTGTTTTATTTAAGTATTTCTATTGTTGTTGATATCATAGATTTAAAATAATTATATTAAGCACCAATAAAAATAATTTTTAGCCTCAATATCTGTTTTATTAAATTATGTTCGTGTATTCGCGATAATTAGTTTTATTTATATTCTACACATAACATGAATTTCATAGAAAACACGAACGGAATTAATTTGTATGCATTGTTTTAAGTATACATATGCATCCTTCCACGTGAAACTTATTTCATTTATTATCACATCCCGTGGTCTACCGCACATGTATACAACATGTGCTTTTGTGACAACTGTCGAAAATGTTGCCGAGTAGGCAAATTGAAGTTTAGACATTAAATAGGACAAGGTGTTTGTATGTTTATTTCTGGTGTAGACAGAGACAAAAAGGTTTGAATTAATATAGTCAATGAGTTTCTAATTAACTACGTTAGGTTTAAAATTTCTAAAAAAAATTTAAATAAGTATTTAGACGATAGATAATTCGATGATATACCTACAGTTAGTCCACTTAGTATCTCTTTAAAACAACTATTTTTGATTGTGAAGCCTATAAACGCAGTTTTTTGCATAAACCACTCCAAAATATAACTATAAATGATAATTTTGAGGTGCGTGAGTTGTGAAATGTTGGTTTTACTTTTTATTAAACAAAATATGAAAAAAATAAAAAAAAAATAAAATATTTTTCCTCCTCGGTTCGCATATATCTCAAGGATGATTAGTTTTAAAATAATTTTGTAATTTTGACATAAAAGTTCTGTAATTAAATTTTATATTATGATAACGCTAGTTTTAAATTTTAAGAATTATTATTATTTAAAAAATACCAAAAAACAGTTAATAGAAAGAAGAAACTTCTACTTAAAAAACCATTATAGAAGGTATATTTTAAAAATGCCCTTTTGGGTTATATCACAGAACGTTTTTGGACTAATAAGTCCATCATGGGCGTAATTACCAGGTATACATGAGTAAATCCACTAAAAATGTGGGTACATATCTGTTGATAAATTTAAATGATGTTTTAGCTATAAACAGATTAACATCATGGCAACGCAATACTCTCAGTGGTTGCCAACCCAAGAGGATTGGCAATGACTACAATGAACATTTAAAACCATGATTATTATACTCATTGCCAAGGCCAATTATGCAAAAAAATGCAATAATTTCCAAGTCATCTACGGAAATCGAGGTGCACATTCATTTTAATGGGAAGATAGGCACAGGAAAAGATATTGAATATGTCTTACTAGAAACTCTTAAAAAAATGCATTTCAATTAAAAAACCAAAAGATCGAAGATGAAGACATAGTGAAGAGTTCGATACTTACTTAGCCGCCAAACCTAAAGTGAAATATTAAATATATAATGGAATACATTTTTATTTTAAATAAAAATAATTTTTTTTATTTTGAAAAGTATTTATTTTTTAATTAAATTAAAAATCGATTTAGTTGCTTTTATTATTTTATGTCATACTAGTTTATTATTGGGTTTTTATTGCTTAGTTACCAAATACGCAATAGTGTACTTTATGCCCGCTCGGGCATAAAGTGTTCTTTATGGTCCGCACGGGCGTAAAGATACAAACAAAAAGATAATAAGATTTCCGTAGCGTAGCAACATAACACGACGAGAAGCTAATTAACCCAAGCGATGCCGACGTTGCCAGATTTTCTTTACCTAGATTTTAGCGCGATTTTTAAATAATGGAGGCATATTACGCGTATATCCTCTTTCGGGAAACACATCTTAACTATCAAAATGAAAAATTTTTATGAAGACTTTATTCAAAATATTGATTTGTTTTGAATAAAGTCTTCATTGTTTTGAATGAAGTCTTCCCTGTTAATAAAAGAATGAAATATTTTTGTAGTTATTTTTTAAAAGAAATAAATACTTTGAGTATTTGATTCGTTAATAGCAAGGAATACATACTTTATTTAAAACAAAACTTCACTTGTAAAATTTTTATTTGATGGTTACGATGTTATTATTTGTTATTATAAGGAAAAGGTCAATATTTTCCTAACGTTTCTGTTTGACTCTAGAATTAATTGTACATTTTTTTATTATTTTAAAGCAACTGTTGCAAAATATAATTAGTATATTAAATTACAACATTCGAACATAAAAACTACACAACAATTCTATTTAAGAAATTTTAATTTGCAAGTTACAACACAATAAAAATTCCACATTTTAGAAAATGTATATATATTTAATATTGATATACTCATGTCGTGATGGATATATAGATTTAAATATAAAAAATGATTCTTCATTGGAATGTTATAAATTTTCATTAATATCGCTGAGTTCTTGTTTAGTAGATCTCATAAGACTGGAGTTTACTTGCACTCTCTTCTTTTTTATGGAAAAAATCTGATTTGTGAATCAATATGTCTTTTTAGTTTCTAGAATTCTAAAACGACCAGAAATAAATGTTTAATACACTCGGAGAGAATTTTGTAAGTCAGAAAAAAAAAGAAAGACAATTTTTTTACCTTCGCTGTGGGACTCCGATTATTAGCTTTGAACCTATTATGTTCTTATCTTTCTTTTCTAAATTGATATGTTGTGAATCAAAAGTATGACTAAAGAAATTCTCTGGTATGATCATAATGATGTTTTTGCCATTCTATAAGAATTGTGTTGTTTCCTATAATTACTTTAATTGTACTTGTACATGAATTGCTATCTTACGTGATCTTTGACCCTTTTGTTATCTAGATCTTTGTTGTATTTTTTGGGACATAACCTATAAAGAATAAATCTATGAATATTTAATTATTCAGTTAAATATTTTAACATATTTGATTTACTTCTATTACAATTAAAATAAAGTATTTCTACAGTGGTACTGTTACATTTACTTTTTAAAATGTCAGAGCAATTGTTTGCAAGTTCGATTTCTCATTTCCAGTTTTCAAAGTCTGTTTTTTTTTCAAATTAAATCACATACCTTCACATTTCACATTGCCTTGTGGTTGTGACTGACAGAAGACCAACACATCACCATTTGGCAACGTCGGCATCACTTGGGCGAATTAGCCTCTCGTCATAACACGGACGATAGAATGTCTACTAGTAAATATATTGTCAAAATGAAATCGAATTTTCGGATTTTTACAAGAAGAGTACAGTAAAACTGTAAAAATATATTTTTTATCACCTTAAATATTTACCCAACAGAATTATTGACTTCTCATAAGGAGTAGTTGAGGGGTGAATAATTACTAAGGTGGTAATAAATTCATAAAAACCTAGCAGAGCACTGAGGTACATCATAAATATTTTTTTTTTGGAATTCTACTAGTTTTAACCGTAAGCCAGCAAAATCGCTCTCCTTAAGGGTGGTTTTGCGCTGAAAAATTATTAGGGTGGTAATAAATTAGTGAAAAATGGGTAAAAAATATGCTATCAGCAAAAAATTTCTTTTCCGAATTCTGCTAGCTTGAACCTTAAGCCAGCAGAATCGCTCCTCCTAAGGTTGGATTGGTGGTGAAAAATTATTAGGGTGGTAATAAATTAGTGAAAAATGGGTAAAAAATATTACGTAGGTTAAATTGGATTCCGCTCATTTGTCCCCGCTAGCTTAAGGGTCCTTCGGGAGACCTACAAACCCTCGGGCCAGGGGCCCTCGGTTTTGTAACATCGTCGGCCGCTGGCATACACATATATTTAACACCCTTGGTACATAAATAACTGTTATAGCTATCCGTAAAATAAACTTTGTAATTAGAAATCACATTTTTAAATGAATTTTACTGATTGTATTCCGTAATTCTTCTTAATTTATTTCTTAACGTAAAGTTTAAACATTTTTTTTTAATAATATTAATAATTACAATAAATAATAATTATTTTAGTGATATGTTAGACCGCAAGATCCTATCTTCAACAAGGACATGAACATCATCTTAGACTCAAAAGAGCCCATTGTTATTATAGGAGACCTAAACGCAAGCTTGCCCAACTGGCACGACCGGGCGACTAATCGGAATGGGATACTACTATATGACTATCTCGAAGTAAGAAATAACACATACGTAATAGTCCCATTAAAATACACATGTTTACATGGATGAGACAGTCTTTCCACACATCTGGATATAGCAATCCTAAACAACGTGGGTCAACAATATGAAACACATTGATTAAATGAAGGCGATTCCACACACAACTTAATCGTCCGACCCTAGGCATAATAATATTAGACTATTTGCAGCCTTACAAGAAAAAGAAAACAAGTTGGCCAAACTTTAGAAAAATTGTGTGCGAAAACATCGAAAACACAATCAATAATATAACAGAACTGGAAGAAAGCGTGGTTAAACTAGAAAACACGATACAAAATGCTATCGATGCCAGTACCACAGAAGAACTAAAAGTCCTTATTATAAAGAAAAACAGGAAATGAAGAAGGGCCAACAGAACAAGAAACTAAGAAGACAAAAGGATTGCTAACGAACTAAACAGGAAGTGAAGAATCAACTAGAAAAGTGGGACAACTATACCCAAGAACTGAATCCGAATAAATCTGCGTTCTGGAAGCTGTCAAAAATACTAAGAAAAGGAAACCAATTCAACTTCATCACGGAGAAAATGGAATTGTCTATACCGAAGAAGAAAAAGTGGAAGTCATAAAAGACACGCTGAAAGTGGGATTTAGAAACAACTTCCATCCCAAAGAAGACCTAAACTTCACAGAAAAAGTGAAAAAAGAGAATGAAGACTAGGATTAACACACCTCCCCTGATGAAATAATACAGCTCATAAGAATGATCAACGCAAGAAAAGCACCAGGACCAGACAATGTCATGAGCCCTTTAAAATCTGCTGGTGAAAGCAATAGTATATAATATCACAAATATATACACTTAACTAGAAAAGACTAAGAACACAAATATCAGAACAAATAATAAGCTATTTTGGACATGTGCTTCGAAGAAATGGTTTTGAAAAACTTACCATCCAGGGAAAAGTAGAAGGCAAAAGAAATAGAGGTAGATCTCTCACACGATACACGGACCATATTGTTGCTACCATTGGCGCTCCATTGTCAGAATGTGCTAGAATGGCAGAAGATAGAAAAACGTGAAGGAACATTGGGAAATTTAGCTAATAGCTTCATGATATCACGATACCTGCATCAGGTCAACGACTAAGAAGAATACACTCAACAATATGTAACGTTTGAGATATTTTCCGGACAAATGGAAAGAGGCTCATGTTTCATTTATGTTAAACCAGAGAAAATGGAACTAAACAATATTATAGAAACTATTCCGGAAGATCAGTTTGGGTTCAGAACAGAACATTTATGCGATTTACAGATTTTATGGTGGGCCGAGCACATAACGGAAGGGTTCAGCGAAAAAATGTATAGGGCAGCTGCCTTTCTAGATGTCAGCAAAGCCTTTGAACGAGTCTGGCACGAATGCCTGCTGTATAAACTGCATGATTATGGGTTCGGTGAAATAGGTACTTTTCACAACTTTTCATCACACAACATTATTAACTTATCTCGATACGTCATTGCTCAAATGTAAGATCACGAAATAACTACATTTAATCAATTACCGCTACTTTGGTAACTAATAACATTTATTTCACAATAATAATTTAATTTAACTTATTACTTTAATTCTCACGTACTTTTTTTTAAATACGGTTTAATTTATTAATACAATATTTTTATACACATATTTGCTTTTTTGAGTATTGTCAAAATTTTACCTAGTTTTGTGTCATTTTAAAGTAGAAAAATGGAGTCTTATCAGAACAGCCAACGAGTAAAGACGTTAAATTCTAATTATTCGTTTACCTGTTTTTGCAAAGTTAAAAACGCGTTTTGTGAAAGTGTTTTATTTTAATGATAAACATTGGTAAGGTACCTTTATTTCAAATAATATCGACAACTATATAAATAGGCCAGTATTTTATGGCTCCAAATAATTATTATTTTGGCATACAAAATATTAATTTTTACATCATGGCATCATCATCTACGTCAACTCAACATAGTTCTGCACCAGACCAACAACCTGTGCAACCGAAAAGTTACTCTTCCGTTACCAGACAACCAACTACTAGTGTTTTTCCGTCAAGAAATCAAGCAATCGTATTCGATGCAATAGACAACACTAAAATTGAAGATTACCTTCACAGTTTAAGCCTAATAATTCGACCAATCAACATTATTTTCTGTTCAAGGCTATCCAACAACAGAATATGCATTTACTTAGCAAATGAAAAATTGGTCGATGATTTTATTACCAACCACATAAAAATCAACATTATTCAACAATTCTTGCAAGCACGTCGACTAATCACCCCTAGCCAACGACTAGTACTTTCTAACGTATGTCCGTCCATTCCACACTTAATCTTGGAATCTGAATTGGAAGCACTTGGTGTCAAACTTTTGTCACCCCTATCTTTTCTACGGATTGGGACTTCAAGTCCTGAATTCCAGCATATATTAATCTTCAGGCGGCAAACCTACATATCCCCTTTAACCAACCATACCTTACCCGATTCTTTTGTTATTACTTATGAGGAAACATGATACAGAATATACTTATCTCTAGATAACCAGACTTGCCAAATATGCAAAAACACCAAGCACTTAGCAAAAGACTGTCCAGCAAAGGTATCTGTATCAGGCGACACAACTTCTATACCTCACAATATAGAAGTCGGTCAGAACCCTATTGATAATAGTAACAACCAGGTGACTAAGGAAGTAACTAGTACCATCCAACAAAATCAAACTCAACTGAAGGAACAAACTGTGCAACATAAAACACCAAGTACAAAACTCCTAATTAATCAAATAGAAACAAATCCAGTACCACAAAAACGCACAGTTTCTGAGCGTTCTACACCGTCCCCAACTCCTTCATCAGAACACCTCTTTGAATTACCAAAAAACAAAGAGAAAAAGACTAAATTAAACCAAAAAAAGAAACCAACAAAGACGCTAGAGGAAATGCTGAAACCAACAGAAGAATTATTTAACGACCAAAATTCCAATTATCCCTTAAACTATGAACAACTAATAGATTTCTTCGAAAACCTTACAGGATATTCGGACCCACTAAGTATCGCAAAAATATATACCAATGAAATTTCTGAAGTCACAGATCTACTGACAAAAATTTACTCTAAACTAAATGACAGAAAAATTAAAAGTAGATGCACCCGAATTAGAAATAAAATTCTTCGACAAATTGATCCAAACTTCCATATCGAGGCAGACAGCGATACCTCTGTAGATACATACTAACATAATAATAGTATTCAATAGTATTCAATGGAATCTAAATGGGTATTACACCCATTTAGAAATGTTGCAAATATTAATCTCAAAATACAGACCAATGATTCTATGTTTACAAGAAACTAATTTTAAAAGCAACACTGCACATAAACTAAAAAACTTTAATTGTTTCTTTAAAAATCGACAACAT